>NW_027614370.1:0-27101 GCF_965212315.1 Lampetra planeri | reverse complement strand
GAAAATAGGAACCACTTTGATAGAGTGGCTACAGGGGATATTACCCCCTTTCTTCCTCGTTAGTATGAAAGGATTCGAACCTTAATCTGAGAGACCAAAACCCTCCGTGTTTCCATTACACCACATCCTAAGTAAGATAAGCTAAATAAAGGCTTTTGGGCCCATACCCCAAATATGATGTTACCAGCATCTCTTACTATATGCTATCCCCCTTAATTCAATCTACACTACTAATAACTCTAGGTCTTGGCACACTTGTAACATCTCAAGCACCAGCTGAATTCTAGCTTGAATCGGATTAGAAATTAATACAATTGCTATTATCCCGCTAATAGCTAAAACACATCACCCACGTTCAATTGAAGCAACTACTAAATACTTCATTGCTCAAAGTGCAGGCTCTGCCACACTTCTTGTTACTGCCTGTTTAGCCGCTTGGCACTCAGGAAATTGAGCAATCAGCCCATCAAGCGACCCCAATTATCCTTAACGCTATAACTCTTGCTCTCATATTTAAATTAGGTATAGCTCCAATACACTTCTGACTTCCAGAAGTAATAGCAGGCCTAGATCTTACTACAGGCATGATCCTAGCAACTTGACAAAAATTAGCCCCAATTACTCTCCTTATTCAAAATTGCACAAGATCAAAATAATGCATTTATTCTTGGCCCAGCTTTATTATCAGTGTTTGTTGGAGGTTGGGGGGGCCTAAATCAAACTCAAACACGAAAAATTATGGCCTACTCATCAATCGCACACATAGGCTGAATTGCTAGCATAGCTCCCTTTAACCCAACAATTACTTGAGTTACAACACTAATCTATTGCTTACTTACAAGCACAACATTCATTAACCTCAACACTTTAAAAGCTAATAAAATTACAGCACTTACCATAAATAAGCACAATCAAATTTCTCAAATACTTTTATTACTTCTTCTATTATCTCTAGGTGGCCTCCCCCCACTAACAGGTTTTACCAATAAACTTTTAGCATCAGTTGAACTCGCCAACCAAAACCTTGTTATCTATCTGTTTATAATAATAATAGGCTCATTGTTAAGTTTATTTTTTTATACCCGCATATGCTACTTATCAATCATTTTATCACCTCCATGTCCAACAACAAATCTTACTCTTTGACGTGTGACCCCAAATAAGCCTATAGCTTTAATGACAATATTATCAATTAATCTATTCATTCTAACACCTCAGCTAATAGCGATCTTTATTATGTACTAGAAATTTAAGTTATATAGACTCTAAGCCTTCAAAGCTTACAGTAAGGGATACTACCCTTAATTTCTGATTATAAAATTTGCAAGACACACTCACATCTTCTGAACGCAAATCAGATGCTTTATATTAAGCTAAAATTTTTACTAGACCAGCAAGTGTTATACTTACAACCTCTTAGTTAACAGCTAAGTGCTAATTTTAGCTTTGATCTATAGACCCCAACAGAGTATACTTCTGTATCTTCAGATTTGCAATCTGATGTGAACTTCACCACAGGGTCAATTTGACAGGAAGAGAAATCGAATCTCTGTAAGCGGGTCTACAGCCCACCGCCTAAACATTCGGCCATCCTACCAGTGACTCTCATTCGTTGATTATTCTCTACTAATCATAAAGACATCGGCACCCTATATCTAATCTTTGGGGCCTGAGCAGGAATAGTGGGAACTGCTTTAAGCATCCTAATTCGGGCAGAATTAAGTCAACCAGGCACTTTACTAGGAGACGATCAAATCTTTAACGTTATCGTAACCGCCCATGCTTTCGTTATAATCTTTTTTATAGTTATACCAATTATAATCGGAGGCTTCGGAAACTGACTTGTACCAATAATACTTAGCGCCCCAGATATAGCCTTCCCACGTATAAACAACATAAGCTTTTGACTACTTCCACCCTCACTCCTTCTACTTTTAGCTTCCGCAGGAGTTGAAGCAGGGGCCGGAACGGGATGAACCGTATACCCACCCCTAGCAGGAAATTTAGCCCACACAGGGGCCTCTGTTGACTTAACAATTTTCTCCCTTCACCTAGCTGGTATTTCATCAATTCTAGGGGCAGTCAACTTTATCACAACAATTTTTAATATAAAGCCCCCAACTATAACACAATACCAAATTCCTTTATTTGTTTGATCCGTTTTAATTACTGCAGTCCTCCTTCTTCTATCACTTCCTGTACTTGCAGCCGCCATTACTATACTTTTAACAGATCGTAATTTAAATACATCTTTCTTCGACCCTGCAGGGGGAGGAGACCCAATTCTTTACCAACATCTATTTTGATTCTTTGGACATCCTGAAGTTTATATTCTAATCTTACCAGGCTTTGGAATTATCTCTCATGTAGTTGCCTATTACTCCGGAAAAAAAGAACCATTTGGATATATAGGAATAGTCTGAGCAATAATGGCTATTGGGTTGCTAGGGTTTATTGTATGAGCCCATCACATATTTACAGTAGGAATAGATGTTGATACACGAGCCTACTTTACATCAGCCACAATAATTATTGCCATCCCAACAGGAGTTAAAGTTTTTAGCTGACTAGCTACTCTCCATGGCGGAAAAATCGTATGACACACCCCCATACTATGGGCCTTAGGCTTTATTTTCTTATTCACTGTAGGAGGACTCACCGGAATCGTTTTATCCAACTCATCACTAGATATTATCCTTCATGATACTTACTATGTAGTAGCCCACTTCCATTATGTATTATCTATAGGAGCTGTTTTCGCAATCATGGCGGGCTTCGTCCACTGATTCCCACTATTCACGGGCTATACACTTAACGAAACCTGATCAAAAGCACACTTTGTAATTATGTTTACTGGTGTAAATCTTACATTCTTCCCCCAACATTTCCTAGGTTTAGCTGGCATACCACGACGTTACTCAGACTACCCAGATGCCTACACTACATGAAATGTAGTTTCCTCAATTGGATCAACAATCTCATTAATTGCCGTTATACTATTTATATTTATCTTATGAGAAGCCTTCTCTTCTAAACGCAAAGCTGTTGCTACAGACCTTCTCAACACTAATATTGAATGACTTCATGGCTGCCCACCTCCCTACCATACTTATGAAGAACCAGCCTATGTCCAAGCTAACTTCAAGAAAAGAGGGATTCGAACCCCCCTACGCTGGTTTCAAGCCAGGTGCATAACCATATCTGCCACTTTCTTAAGATACTAGTAAAACTATTACACTACCTTGTCAAGGTAATATTATGAGCTTATACTCATGTATCTTGCTTATGGCACAGCAAGCTCAACTAGGACTTCAAGATGCAGCCTCCCCTATCATAGAAGAACTTATTCATTTTCATGATCACACTCTAACAGTTGTATTCTTAATTAGTGTACTAATTTTCTATCTTATTACTCTGATAGTTACTACCCGATTCACAAATAAACACTCTCTTGATTCTCAAGAAGTAGAGATCGTATGAACAGTTATACCAGCCATTGTCCTCATTATAATTGCTCTTCCATCCCTACGCATTCTTTACCTTACCGACGAAATCAGTGACCCACATTTAACAATTAAAGCAGTTGGACATCAATGATACTGATCCTATGAATACACTGATTATAATCAGATCGAATTTGACTCTTACATAACGCCAACTAATGAACTAGAGCCAGGAGGAATCCGCCTTCTAGACGTAGACCATCGCATCGTAGTACCAATAGAATCCCCTATTCGCATGTTAATTACATCAGAAGATGTAATCCACTCCTGAACTATCCCATCTTTAGGTACTAAAGTAGATGCAGTCCCAGGCCGATTAAATCAAGCAACATTTATTACAATTCGACCAGGCCTATATTTTGGTCAATGCTCAGAAATCTGCGGTGCAAATCATAGTTTTATACCAATCGCACTAGAAGCTGTTCCTCTCTCATATTTCGAAAGTTGAACTACTGATGTATTAGAATCCTAACATATATACTGCCACTAAGAAGCTAACTTAGCATCAGCCTTTTAAGCTGAAGATGGGTGAATATGTTCTCCCTTAGTGATATGCCACAACTTGAGCCCGCTCCTTGATTTTCTATACTTACAGTATCATGATTAATTATTTTATTACTAATTATGCCAACTATTATATTTTACCAAACACAAAACACCGTCTCTGCTCAACAAGCCACTAAACCCAAACAACCCACCTGAACCTGACCATGACACTAGCAATTTTTGACCAATTTAAATCCCCAACCATATTTGGGCTCCCTCTAGCCTGATTAGCTATACTAATCCCTAGTATTTTACTAATTTTACAAACACCAAATTTTATTAAATCTCGCTACCACACACTACTGATACCTACACTAATAACTATCACTAAACAACTATTTACTCCAATCAACTCACAAGGACACAAATGAGCCCTAATCTGTATAGCCTCTATAATATTTATCCTAACAATCAACCTTCTAGGGTTATTACCTTACACATATACACCTACTACCCAACTATCAATAAATATAGGGTTAGCAGTACCAATATGATTAGCTACGGTTCTTATCGGCTTACAAAAAAAACCAACAGAAGCCTTAGCCCACTTATTACCAGAAGGCACCCCAATTGCACTCATCCCTATACTTGTTATTATCGAAACTATTAGCCTTTTCATCCGACCTATTGCTCTAGGAGTCCGACTAACTGCCAATTTAACAGCTGGACATCTACTTATTCAATTAATCTCTATTACCACCTTTGCAGTAATGCCAATAATCTCACTTACACTAGCTACCTCATTACTCCTTTTCCTTTTAACTATTCTAGAATTAGCTGTTGCTATAATCCAAGCATACGTCTTTATTCTACTTTTAACCCTTTATCTTCAAGAAAACGTCTATGTCCCACCAAGCTCACGCATACCACATGGTAGACCCAAGCCCCTGACCCCTAACCGGTGCTGGCGCCGCACTATTAATAACCTCCGGCCTAGCCATATGATTCCATAAAAATTCTTATATCTTAATAACACTAGGCCTAATTCTGATACTTCTTACAATATATCAATGATGACGAGATGTTGTTCGAGAAGGCACCTTTCTAGGCCATCACACTTCTCCAGTTCAACAAGGCCTACGCTATGGAATAATCTTGTTTATTATCTCAGAAGTCTGTTTTTTCGCAGGTTTTTTCTGAGCTTTCTATCACGCCAGCCTGGCACCAACTCTAGAGCTTGGCCTAATATGACCTCCAACAGGAATTACCCCACTGAACCCATTTGAAGTACCACTATTAAATACTGCAGTTCTACTTGCCTCCGGAGTATCCGTAACCTGAGCCCACCATAGTATTACTGAAAAAAACCGAACAGAAGCAACTCAAGCTCTAGCCCTGACAGTTCTGCTTGGACTTTACTTCACAGCCCTTCAAGCTATAGAATACTATGAAACCCCATTTACAATAGCAGACAGCGTATACGGCTCTACTTTTTTCGTCGCAACAGGTTTCCACGGCTTACATGTAATTATTGGCTCCCTATTTCTACTTACATGCCTAGTACGACACATACAATATCATTTTACCTCTAAACATCACTTCGGTTTCGAAGCCGCTGCTTGATACTGACACTTTGTAGATGTTGTTTGACTATTCTTGTATATCTCGATCTACTGATGAGGCTCTTAACCTAACCTGCCTTTTTAATACACTTAATATAGTTGGCCTCCAACCAACCAAACCTGGTATAAACCCAAGAAAAGGCATATGAACTCCTTCATAGTTATAATTACCCTAACTCTAACACTATCGTCTATTTTAGCCCTACTAGCATTTTGACTGCCGATTATAAAACCTGATAGTGAAAAACTTTCCCCCTACGAATGCGGCTTCGACCCACAAGGATCTGCCCGCCTACCATTCTCCCTTCGATTCTTTCTAGTAGCTATTCTATTTTTACTATTCGATTTAGAAATTGCTCTTCTTCTCCCATCTCCATGAGCAACAAACATTTCTCACCCGGAATTAACCCTTCTTTGAGCTTCCCTATTTGTCATTCTTCTTACATTAGGCCTAATCTATGAATGATTACAAGGAGGACTTGATTGAGCAGAATAGTTTATTGGGGTTTAGTCTAATTAAGACAATTGATTTCGGCTCAATTAATCCTGAACTTTCAGGAACACCTACTCTCACATGCCCCTGACATTAATTTTTACATCTTTCTTCCTAGCCCTATTAGGCCTATCCCTGCAACGAAAACACCTTCTTTCTCTTCTACTTACCTTAGAAAGCATAGCCCTAGCACTATATGTCTCTACAGCACTATGAGCCTTAAACAATACGTCACTTCCAATAATAGCAGCACCACTTATTATTTTAACCTTTTCAGCCTGTGAAGCTGGCATGGGACTATCTTTAATAATTGCAACAGCTCGTACTCATAACACCGACCAATTAAAAGCCCTAAATCTATTAAAATGCTAAAACTCATCATCCCCTCAATTATATTAATTCCAATAACCTTTTTAATTAACAAAAAAAGCATGTTATGAACTGCTACAACCTTCTTCAGCTTTTTAATTGCAACTTTGACAACACTCACATTAAGCACAGACATAACTGAGCATAATTCAACCAACTCCCTCTTAAGCATTGACCAATTTTCATGCCCACTAATTATACTCTCTTGCTGACTACTACCCCTAACCATTATAGCTAGCCAAGCACACATAAAAACTGAGCCAATCACACGACAAAAAACAATAATCTCTTTACTTATCCTCCTTCAAGTCCTTCTATGTATTACTTTTGGGGCCTCCAACCTGCTAATATTTTATATTGCCTTTGAAACTACCCTAATCCCCACCCTTTTAATTATTACCCGCTGAGGAAACCAGAAAGAACGGCTCACAGCTGGTCTATATTTCCTTTTCTATACCTTATCTGCCTCTCTCCCCCTACTTCTTGCCCTCATTATGATTCAAACCCACTTAAACTCCCTATCAACATACATCATCCCCCTTTCAGATCTCTCGCTACTCTCAAACACACCATGATCTGAAGCCTTGTGATGAGTTGCCTGCTTTTTAGCCTTTTTGATTAAAATACCTCTTTATATCTTCCACTTATGATTACCAAAAGCTCACGTAGAAGCTCCAATTGCAGGCTCTATGGTCTTAGCCGCAATTCTATTAAAACTAGGAGGCTATGGCATAATTCGCATGTCATCATTATTTATCCCCCTAACTAAAGACTTGGCTATCCCTTTTATAATTATTGCTATATGAGGAATAATTGTGACTAGTTCAATTTGTTTACGACAAACAGACCTAAAATCTATAATTGCCTACTCATCTGTCAGCCATATAGGCTTAGTTGTAGCTGGAATTTTCACAATAACACCCTGAGCATGATCTGGAGCTCTTGCAATAATAATTGCACACGGATTAGTGTCATCAGGCTTATTTTGTCTTGCTAATATCACATATGAGCGTACTCACACACGTTCAATCTTTATAAACCGAGGCCTACAAGCCCTATTTCCTCTAATATCATTCTGATGACTTATAATAACATTTGCTAATATAGCCCTACCCCCATTCCCAAACTTTATAGCAGAAATTCTAATCATCACCTCCTTATTTAGCTGATCAAATTGAACTATTATCCCACTAGGCCTAAGCATGACATTAACTGCTCTTTTCTCACTAAATATGCTTATTATAACACAACATGAACACCCTAATAAACATGCTCCAGTTAATCCTAGTACCACCCGAGAACATCTTCTAATACTTATACATATAGCCCCTGTCATTCTTCTTATTGCCAATCCAAGCACTATTATAATTAGAGGCACGCATAGTTTAAATAAAACATTAGATTGTGAGTCTAATAATGAAGGTTAAAACCCCTCTGCCTGCCGAGAGGAGCAAGGCAGCACTAAGAACTGCTAATTCTTTCCCCTGAGGTTCAACTCCACAGTCCTCTCGAGCTTCTAAAGGATAAGCAGAAATCCGCTGGCCTTAGGTGCCACCAATCTTGGTGCAAGTCCAAGTAGAAGCTAATGAATTCTAACTATCTAACCCTAATTATAAACTCCGGAGCACTACTTACAATTATTATCCTTCTTCCCCCTATCATTATACCAAAACCATCTATAATTCTTACAACTAAACTAGTTAAAACCTCTATATTTATTAGTCTAATCCCATTAACTATTTACTTAAACGAAAATATAGAGACCACTCTTACACTAAAACCCTGGATAGACTGAACCCTATTTAATATTGCCCCATCTTTTAAAATCGACAAATATACCGCTATTTTTACCCCAATCGCCTTAGTAATCACCTGAAGCATTATAGAATTCTCACAATGATATATAGAAAAAGAACGACTTGTAGACAAATTTTTTAAATATCTTCTTCTATTTTTAATTACAATAATCACCTTTATCTCTGCAAATAACCTTCTACAACTATTTATTGGCTGAGAAGGGGTAGGAATTATATCCTTCCTTCTGATTAGTTGATGATCAGGTCGAACAAAAGCTAACATTTCTGCTCTTCAAGCAGTAGCCTACAACCGCATCGGAGACATTGGACTAGTAATAAGTATAGTCTGAATATGCTCCAACACTAACTCCTGAGATTTACAACAAATTACTCTACTTTTATCTGATCAACAATACATTATCCCAACCCTGGGATTCTTAATCGCAGCCACAGGAAAATCAGCTCAATTCGGACTCCACCCCTGACTCCCAGCTGCAATAGAGGGCCCCACACCTGTTTCAGCCCTACTTCACTCAAGTACTATAGTTGTTGCAGGGGTATTCCTTCTTATTCGACTCCACCCACTATTTCAAAATTACCCCTTTATATTAGAAATAACGCTATGCCTTGGAGCAATGACCACTATTTTCGCTGCCCTTTGTGCAACAACCCAAAATGACATCAAAAAAATTATTGCCTTTTCTACATCAAGCCAGCTGGGCCTAATAATAGTAGCAATTGGCCTCAACCACCCACACATTGCCTTCCTCCATATATGTACACATGCTTTTTTCAAAGCCATACTCTTCTTATGCTCAGGAAGTATTATTCATAATATAAACAATGAACAAGACATTCGAAAATTTAGTTGTTTAAACAATAATCTCCCTCTAACAACATCCTGCATAACCATTGGATCAGCAGCATTAATAGGCTTGCCGTTCCTAGCCGGTTTCTTCACAAAAGACCTTATTCTAGAAGCCCTAAACACCTCCTATACTAATGCCTGGGCCCTAATAGTTACCCTCCTAGCCGTAACACTAACAACTGCCTATAGCTCACGACTAATTATTATATCAGCCTCCGGCACACCACGATATTTAGCCATGACCCCCACACACGAAAATAACTTCATTAAAAACCCCCTAAAACGTCTAGCCTGAGGTAGTATAATCTCAGGATTAATTCTGACAAGCACACTACCACCAATAAAACCTCAAATCTTTACAATACCGCCCTACATTAAAACTATTGCCCTAATTATATTCATTATTAGCTTAGTTATCTCTATGGAGTTAACTAATAAAAAAACTAACCAGACTGTATTCTCCTTTTTTACTCAACTAGCATTCTACCCACACATTATTCATCGCTCCCTATCCCGTCTATCTCTGGTATGAAGCCAAAAACTAATAACCCAAGCAATAGACCTAACCTGACTTGAAAAAATTGGACCAAAAGGATTAGCCAGTAACCAATTAAAACCCTCGACAATACTGACAGAAGCGCACCGACTAAACTCTGCCACCTTACCATTAATAGCCTTTGCCCTAGCTCTAATTACACTTAGTCTCACAGCTCGCAGGGCCCCACGATCTACCCCACGAACAACTACTAAAACAGAAAATAAACAAACTAATAAAGCTCATCCAGCCAACATAAGAATAAACCCAACCTCATAAAAAGTCGTGACTCCTAACCACTCGGCCCCAAAAATACCACCAACATAATCTACCCCATCACAAGCCACTAATGTGCTCAATAAAAAATTATTAAAATAAAAATAGCCAGCAAAACAAACGCATAAAACACAGACTATAAAAAATCAAAACAACCGACCCCCAAGAATCTCAGGGTAAGGATCGGCAGCCAAGGCTGCCGAATACACAAAAACTACCATCATCCCACCAAGATATAATAGAACCAGAACTAAAGATAAAAAGGTACCCCCATGGTACAAAATAACAATACACCCAGAAACAGCAACAAATACTAAGCCTAAAGCAGAAAAATAGGGAGAAGGGCTTAAAACAACCACAGCGACCCCCAATAAAAATATTATAAAAAAACATAAAACGAAACTTAACATATGCTCTAATAAAACTATTACTTTTACGTCAGAGCACTCAATACCCCCCCAAACCCTCTTCCTCACCTATGCCTCTATGGCATAGGTATATATAATGGCATAGGTATATGCCTCTATGGCATAGGTATATATAATGGCATAGGTATATGCCTCTATGGCATAGGTATATATAATGGCATAGGTATATGCCTCTATGGCATAGGTATATATAATGGCATAAGTACCTACTCCTCCAAATACCATTACAACTCATTGCATAGGCTTATCCCAGACTAAGGTACTCCTTTTATCACTCTTGGCATACAACTGCTAAGCTCGATTTCCCGAAGGGTATACAAGTATGTTTCACTGATAGCTCACATCCATCCAGGCATAGGGCATATATGATATACCTTTCCCAGCTTCAATAATCTCTCGTTCCCGCGGTTTCACGACAACCCCCTTACCCCCTTTGACCCCCCAAGTTCATTGCTGCCGTCAACCCCCTCAGGAACCGGCGAACTTTTGGTCATTTTACCTAACTTATAAAGCTTTAATAGCTTAAATATAAAGCACTGGTCTTGTAAACCAGCGAGTGAAGATGTAACCTCTTCTTAAAGCAGCATTCTCATTAAGACTTTAACTTAAACTAGCGACTTGAAAAACCACCGTTGTAGAATTCAACTATAAGAACCACCCAATCAAATTTTTAATTGTAATTTTTAAAATTTTTTTTTAATTGTAATTTTAAAATTTTTTTTTTTAATTGTAATTTTAAAATTTTTTTTTTTAATTGTAATTTTAAACGTTATCTGATTATGTCCCACCCACCAACCATTCTTCGAAAAACTCACCCACTCCTATCACTTGGTAGTAGCATGTTAGTTGACCTTCCTTCTCCTGCTAATATCTCAGCCTGATGAAATTTTGGCTCACTTTTAAGCCTATGTTTGATCTTACAAATTATTACAGGACTAATTCTTGCGATACACTATACCGCCAACACTGAACTAGCCTTCTCTTCAGTTATACACATTTGTCGTGATGTTAACAACGGATGGCTTATACGAAATCTTCATGCCAATGGGGCCTCTATATTCTTTATTTGTATTTATGCTCACATCGGGCGAGGGATCTACTACGGCTCTTATTTATATAAAGAAACATGAAACGTTGGAGTCATCTTATTTGCATTAACTGCAGCTACTGCTTTCGTTGGTTATGTACTACCATGAGGGCAAATATCCTTCTGAGGGGCAACCGTTATTACAAATTTAATTTCAGCAGTACCTTATGTAGGAGATGATATTGTAGTATGATTATGAGGCGGCTTCTCAGTATCAAACGCCACATTAACCCGGTTTTTTACATTCCATTTTATTTTACCATTTATCCTAGCAGCAATAACTATAATCCATATTATATTCCTCCATCAAACAGGATCTAGTAACCCCCTAGGAATTAACTCTAATTTGGATAAAATTCAATTTCACCCATACTTCTCTTTCAAAGACATTTTTGGCTTTGTTATTTTACTTGGGGTTCTTTTTATAATTTCTCTTTTAGCCCCAAATGCACTAGGTGAGCCAGACAATTTTATTTATGCCAACCCTCTTAGTACCCCACCTCACATTAAGCCAGAATGATACTTCCTGTTCGCCTATGCGATTCTACGATCTATTCCTAATAAATTAGGTGGGGTCATAGCTTTAGCAGCAGCCATCATAATCCTCCTGGTTATCCCCTTTACCCACACCTCTAAACAACGAGGCATTCAATTTCGTCCGCTCGCCCAAGTTACATTTTGGATTCTGATTGCTGATCTAGCGCTACTCACTTGACTAGGGGGAGAACCAGCTGAACACCCATTTATTTTAATAACACAAATTGCATCAACAGTGTACTTTATAATTTTTATTTTAATCTTTCCAATTCTAGGTCGCCTAGAAAACAAGTTAATTCTGCTATCAAAGAACACCGGTAAATTCAACTGAAACTTAACATACAGATTTTTCAAAGGAAGGGGATTCAAACCCCTGTATCTAGCTCCCAAAGCTAGCATCTTAACATTAAATTACCCTCTGATTTTCAAATGTCAAGAGTAGCTTAACATTAAAGCAGAGCACTGAAGATGCTCAGATGGTTTTAGAACCCCTTGACACAAAGGATTAGTTCCAGCCTTAATATCAACTATATATGAAATTACACATGCAAGTTTCCGCACTCCCGTGAGGACCTCCTTTAACTATAAACATAAAAAAGAGATGGTATCAGGCTCACAATAAGTTAGCCCACAACACCTAGCCACCCACACCCTCAAGGGTACTCAGCAGTGATAAACCTTAAGCTATGGACGCAAGCCCGACTAAGTTACGTATTTTAGAGCTGGTAAACCTCGTGCCAGCCACCGCGGTTATACGAGGAGCTCAAGCTGATATCTCCGGCACAAAGCGTGATTAAAATACTAGCTTAACTAATACTATAGAAGCCATCATGCCTGCTAGTTGAATAGGTATGCTTAAATATCTCAACATCGAAAGAATCTATATTAATAAACTCACTTTGACATCACGAAAGCAAAACTCACAAACCGGGATTAGATACCCCGCTATGCCTGCCATAAATAAACCACCGTCGCCAGGGCACTACGAACAATCGTTTAAAACCCAAAGAACTTGACGGCACCCTAAACCCACCTAGAGGAGCCTGTCCTATAACCCGATACCCCACGTTTTAACCCCGCCGCCTCTCGCCCCCAGTCTATATACCGCCGTCGCCAGCCAACCTTATAAAAGAATAACCGTAGGCAAAGAAGCTATCTATGCAAATACGTCAGGTCGAGGTGCAGCCTATGAGGCAGGCAGAGATGGGCTACACTCTCTCCCCAGAGTATACGAATAACTTAATGAAATAATTTTGAAGGTGGATTTAGCAGTAAACAAGAATAGTTTGTCTAGTTGAAGTTGGCCACTAGGGTGCGTACACACCGCCCGTCACTCTCCCACACCCCTCCCGGAGAAAAGTCGTAACATGGTAAGCGTACCGGAAGGTGCGCTTGGAAAACAGAAGATAGCTTAAAAGTTAAGCATTTCCCTTACACCGAAAATATTCTTGTGCGATTCAAGATCTTCTGATTACTGATTTGAGTATATTTATCTAACAACTTTTAATTTATGATTATAAAACATTCACACATTTACAGCAAACCATTGCCCCCATTTTAGTATAGGTGATAGAAAAATAAAACACATATAGTACCGCAAGGGAACATTGAAAAAGTGATGAAACAGATCAACTAAGTAAAGTAAAGCAAAGATAAAATCTTGTACCTTTTGCATCATGGCTTAGCAAGTAAACCCGAAAATACTGCCGCCTCCCCGAAACTAGACGAGCTACCCTGGGATTACCTATAAGAGTTAATCCGTATCTGTGGCAAAAGATTGGAAAAAGCCCTGGGTAGAGGTGAAAAGCCTACCGAGCCTAGTGATAGCTGGTTACTTAAGAAACAAGTTTAAGCTTGATCTTAATTTGTAGATAAGCAACAAAATTACTTATAAATTTAAACATCTTACTACTCTACATTTTAAGTTTTATTCACTAGGGGTACAGCCCTAGTGAACAGAGATACAGCTCTATTGATTAGATAATATCCAACTTATAAACTTAAGTAGGCCTAAAAGCAGCCACCAAGAAGAAAAGCGTTACAGCTTAAGTTTACTAAACTTTAAATACCATAATATATAAAGACCCTATAACCACTATTAAGTAATCCTATATAATAGGAAATATCCTGCTAAGATTAGTAATTTGAGGTCGCACCCCTCTAAATGTAAGTGTAAACCAGATCGGACCAACCACTGGAAATTAACGGCCCTTAAAACAACAGGAAATCAACAACATGACTACCGACAGGAAAAACAAGAACTAATAACCGTTAACCCTACACTGGAACATAATATAGAAGATATAAAGGATGAGAAGGAACTCGGCAAACACATGCCTCGCCTGTTTACCAAAAACATCACCTCCAGATAAGAATCGCCTATTGGAGGCAAGACCTGCCCAATGATTAATATTGAATGGCCGCGGTACTTTGACCGTGTAAAAGTAGCGTAATCACTTGTCTTGTAAATTAAGACTAGAATGAAAGGTTACACGAGGGCATAACTGTCTCCTTATCCCTATCAATGAAATTGACCTACCCGTGCAAAGGCGGGTATAAACCCATAAGACGAGAAGACCCTGTGGAGCTTCCAAACATTTACATCGCATAATCATTATTCACGATGCACAGTTTTAGGTTGGGGCAACCACGGAACAAAAGTAATATCCACGACGACGAAAATACAATTTTCTTAGCCTAGAGTTACAACTCTAAGCACTAGTAGAACTAACGTTAATAGACCCAGCATCACTTGCTGCCTAACGAAACAAGTTACCCCAGGGATAACAGCGCAATCCTTTCCACGAGCCCGAATCAACGAAAGGGTTTACGACCTCGATGTTGGATCGGGGCACCCCAATGGCGCAAAAGCTATTAAAGGTTCGTTTGTTCAACGATTAAAGCCCCACGTGATCTGAGTTCAGACCGGAGTAATCCAGGTCAGTTTCTATCTATGTTTGCTACTTCCCTAGTACGAAAGGACCGGCAGAAGTAAGGGTCAATACACTAATGCAAACCCTACATCAATCTTATGAGACCAACTTAATAAGAATAGTAAGCAACTTAAAATAATAACTAGACAAGTTTATTTGGGTGGCAGAGCTCAGTAATTGCACAAGGTTTAAGCCCTTATACCAGGGGTGCAAATCCCCTTCCAAATAAATTATGCTAGTTATATTAACATCCACTTTAATTTTAGTTTTAATAGTCCTGCTTGCAGTAGCATTTCTAACAATAGTTGAACGAAAAACCCTAGGTTATATACAACTTCGCAAAGGACCAAATGTTGTCGGATTTATAGGACTTTTACAACCTATTGCAGACGGAGTAAAATTATTTCTAAAAGAACCCGTATGACCCACCGCAGCCTCCCCAGCCTTATTTATCGCAGCCCCCATTATAGCGCTAACTTTAGCTCTATCGCTCTGAATATTTATTCCCATACCACAGTCAATCTCCACTATTAATCTTACTCTTCTTGTAATTTTAGCAATTTCAAGCTTATCAGTCTACGCCACCCTTGGCTCAGGTTGAGCCTCTAACTCAAAATATGCGCTAATCGGAGCACTTCGAGCCGTAGCCCAAACCATCTCATATGAAGTAAGCCTAGGCTTAATTCTATTATGTTTAATTATTTTAACAGGAGGATTTTCCCTTCAAGCCTTTATTTATACGCAAGAACACACCTGATTCCTACTCTCAAGCTGACCACTAGCAGCAATATGATTTGTTTCTACTTTGGCAGAAACAAACCGAACCCCGTTCGATTTAACTGAGGGAGAATCAGAACTTGTCTCTGGTTTTAATGTAGAATATGCTGGAGGTCCATTCGCTTTATTTTTTCTGGCTGAATACTCTAATATCTTATTTATAAATACCCTTACAGCAATTATATTTCTAGGACCTCTTGGACCAAACAATTTAAATATTTTACCAATTATTAATGTAATAATAAAAGCAACCCCACTCATTATCCTATTCCTCTGAATCCGAGCCTCATACCCCCGATTCCGATATGATCAGCTGATACACCTTATGTGAAAGAATTTTCTACCCCTCAACCTAGCCCTTTTTACTCTTCAACTATCCCTCGCTGTGTCACTGGGGGGGGCAGGAGTACCTCAAATATAAACACTAATAATAAACTGGATTTTTAACAGTGGAAGTATGTCCGAAAATAGGAACCACTTTGATAGAGTGGCTACAGGGGATATTACCCCCTTTCTTCCTCGTTAGTATGAAAGGATTCGAACCTTAATCTGAGAGACCAAAACCCTCCGTGTTTCCATTACACCACATCCTAAGTAAGATAAGCTAAATAAAGCTTTTGGGCCCATACCCCAAATATGATGTTACCAGCATCTCTTACTATATGCTATCCCCCTTAATTCAATCTACACTACTAATAACTCTAGGTCTTGGCACACTTGTAACATTCTCAAGCACCAGCTGAATTCTAGCTTGAATCGGATTAGAAATTAATACAATTGCTATTATCCCGCTAATAGCTAAAACACATCACCCACGTTCAATTGAAGCAACTACTAAATACTTCATTGCTCAAAGTGCAGGCTCTGCCACACTTCTTGTTACTGCCTGTTTAGCCGCTTGGCACTCAGGAAATTGAGCAATCAGCCCATCAAGCGACCCAATTATCCTTAACGCTATAACTCTTGCTCTCATATTTAAATTAGGTATAGCTCCAATACACTTCTGACTTCCAGAAGTAATAGCAGGCCTAGATCTTACTACAGGCATGATCCTAGCAACTTGACAAAAATTAGCCCCAATTACTCTCCTTATTCAAATTGCACAAGATCAAAATAATGCATTTATTCTTGGCCCAGCTTTATTATCAGTGTTTGTTGGAGGTTGGGGGGGCCTAAATCAAACTCAAACACGAAAAATTATGGCCTACTCATCAATCGCACACATAGGCTGAATTGCTAGCATAGCTCCCTTTAACCCAACAATTACTTGAGTTACAACACTAATCTATTGCTTACTTACAAGCACAACATTCATTAACCTCAACACTTTAAAAGCTAATAAAATTACAGCACTTACCATAAATAAGCACAATCAAATTTCTCAAATACTTTTATTACTTCTTCTATTATCTCTAGGTGGCCTCCCCCCACTAACAGGTTTTACCAATAAACTTTTAGCATCAGTTGAACTCGCCAACCAAAACCTTGTTATCTATCTGTTTATAATAATAATAGGCTCATTGTTAAGTTTATTTTTTTATACCCGCATATGCTACTTATCAATCATTTTATCACCTCCATGTCCAACAACAAATCTTACTCTTTGACGTGTGACCCCAAATAAGCCTATAGCTTTAATGACAATATTATCAATTAATCTATTCATTCTAACACCTCAGCTAATAGCGATCTTTATTATGTACTAGAAATTTAAGTTATATAGACTCTAAGCCTTCAAAGCTTACAGTAAGGGATACTACCCTTAATTTCTGATTATAAAATTTGCAAGACACACTCACATCTTCTGAACGCAAATCAGATGCTTTATATTAAGCTAAAATTTTTACTAGACCAGCAAGTGTTATACTTACAACCTCTTAGTTAACAGCTAAGTGCTAATTTTAGCTTTGATCTATAGACCCCAACAGAGTATACTTCTGTATCTTCAGATTTGCAATCTGATGTGAACTTCACCACAGGGTCAATTTGACAGGAAGAGAAATCGAATCTCTGTAAGCGGGTCTACAGCCCACCGCCTAAACATTCGGCCATCCTACCAGTGACTCTCATTCGTTGATTATTCTCTACTAATCATAAAGACATCGGCACCCTATATCTAATCTTTGGGGCCTGAGCAGGAATAGTGGGAACTGCTTTAAGCATCCTAATTCGGGCAGAATTAAGTCAACCAGGCACTTTACTAGGAGACGATCAAATCTTTAACGTTATCGTAACCGCCCATGCTTTCGTTATAATCTTTTTTATAGTTATACCAATTATAATCGGAGGCTTCGGAAACTGACTTGTACCAATAATACTTAGCGCCCCAGATATAGCCTTCCCACGTATAAACAACATAAGCTTTTGACTACTTCCACCCTCACTCCTTCTACTTTTAGCTTCCGCAGGAGTTGAAGCAGGGGCCGGAACGGGATGAACCGTATACCCACCCCTAGCAGGAAATTTAGCCCACACAGGGGCCTCTGTTGACTTAACAATTTTCTCCCTTCACCTAGCTGGTATTTCATCAATTCTAGGGGCAGTCAACTTTATCACAACAATTTTTAATATAAAGCCCCCAACTATAACACAATACCAAATTCCTTTATTTGTTTGATCCGTTTTAATTACTGCAGTCCTCCTTCTTCTATCACTTCCTGTACTTGCAGCCGCCATTACTATACTTTTAACAGATCGTAATTTAAATACATCTTTCTTCGACCCTGCAGGGGGAGGAGACCCAATTCTTTACCAACATCTATTTTGATTCTTTGGACATCCTGAAGTTTATATTCTAATCTTACCAGGCTTTGGAATTATCTCTCATGTAGTTGCCTATTACTCCGGAAAAAAAGAACCATTTGGATATATAGGAATAGTCTGAGCAATAATGGCTATTGGGTTGCTAGGGTTTATTGTATGAGCCCATCACATATTTACAGTAGGAATAGATGTTGATACACGAGCCTACTTTACATCAGCCACAATAATTATTGCCATCCCAACAGGAGTTAAAGTTTTTAGCTGACTAGCTACTCTCCATGGCGGAAAAATCGTATGACACACCCCCATACTATGGGCCTTAGGCTTTATTTTCTTATTCACTGTAGGAGGACTCACCGGAATCGTTTTATCCAACTCATCACTAGATATTATCCTTCATGATACTTACTATGTAGTAGCCCACTTCCATTATGTATTATCTATAGGAGCTGTTTTCGCAATCATGGCGGGCTTCGTCCACTGATTCCCACTATTCACGGGCTATACACTTAACGAAACCTGATCAAAAGCACACTTTGTAATTATGTTTACTGGTGTAAATCTTACATTCTTCCCCCAACATTTCCTAGGTTTAGCTGGCATACCACGACGTTACTCAGACTACCCAGATGCCTACACTACATGAAATGTAGTTTCCTCAATTGGATCAACAATCTCATTAATTGCCGTTATACTATTTATATTTATCTTATGAGAAGCCTTCTCTTCTAAACGCAAAGCTGTTGCTACAGACCTTCTCAACACTAATATTGAATGACTTCATGGCTGCCCACCTCCCTACCATACTTATGAAGAACCAGCCTATGTCCAAGCTAACTTCAAGAAAAGAGGGATTCGAACCCCCCTACGCTGGTTTCAAGCCAGGTGCATAACCATATCTGCCACTTTCTTAAGATACTAGTAAAACTATTACACTACCTTGTCAAGGTAATATTATGAGCTTATACTCATGTATCTTGCTTATGGCACAGCAAGCTCAACTAGGACTTCAAGATGCAGCCTCCCCTATCATAGAAGAACTTATTCATTTTCATGATCACACTCTAACAGTTGTATTCTTAATTAGTGTACTAATTTTCTATCTTATTACTCTGATAGTTACTACCCGATTCACAAATAAACACTCTCTTGATTCTCAAGAAGTAGAGATCGTATGAACAGTTATACCAGCCATTGTCCTCATTATAATTGCTCTTCCATCCCTACGCATTCTTTACCTTACCGACGAAATCAGTGACCCACATTTAACAATTAAAGCAGTTGGACATCAATGATACTGATCCTATGAATACACTGATTATAATCAGATCGAATTTGACTCTTACATAACGCCAACTAATGAACTAGAGCCAGGAGGAATCCGCCTTCTAGACGTAGACCATCGCATCGTAGTACCAATAGAATCCCCTATTCGCATGTTAATTACATCAGAAGATGTAATCCACTCCTGAACTATCCCATCTTTAGGTACTAAAGTAGATGCAGTCCCAGGCCGATTAAATCAAGCAACATTTATTACAATTCGACCAGGCCTATATTTTGGTCAATGCTCAGAAATCTGCGGTGCAAATCATAGTTTTATACCAATCGCACTAGAAGCTGTTCCTCTCTCATATTTCGAAAGTTGAACTACTGATGTATTAGAATCCTAACATATATACTGCCACTAAGAAGCTAACTTAGCATCAGCCTTTTAAGCTGAAGATGGGTGAATATGTTCTCCCTTAGTGATATGCCACAACTTGAGCCCGCTCCTTGATTTTCTATACTTACAGTATCATGATTAATTATTTTATTACTAATTATGCCAACTATTATATTTTACCAAACACAAAACACCGTCTCTGCTCAACAAGCCACTAAACCCAAACAACCCACCTGAACCTGACCATGACACTAGCAATTTTTGACCAATTTAAATCCCCAACCATATTTGGGCTCCCTCTAGCCTGATTAGCTATACTAATCCCTAGTATTTTACTAATTTTACAAACACCAAATTTTATTAAATCTCGCTACCACACACTACTGATACCTACACTAATAACTATCACTAAACAACTATTTACTCCAATCAACTCACAAGGACACAAATGAGCCCTAATCTGTATAGCCTCTATAATATTTATCCTAACAATCAACCTTCTAGGGTTATTACCTTACACATATACACCTACTACCCAACTATCAATAAATATAGGGTTAGCAGTACCAATATGATTAGCTACGGTTCTTATCGGCTTACAAAAAAAACCAACAGAAGCCTTAGCCCACTTATTACCAGAAGGCACCCCAATTGCACTCATCCCTATACTTGTTATTATCGAAACTATTAGCCTTTTCATCCGACCTATTGCTCTAGGAGTCCGACTAACTGCCAATTTAACAGCTGGACATCTACTTATTCAATTAATCTCTATTACCACCTTTGCAGTAATGCCAATAATCTCACTTACACTAGCTACCTCATTACTCCTTTTCCTTTTAACTATTCTAGAATTAGCTGTTGCTATAATCCAAGCATACGTCTTTATTCTACTTTTAACCCTTTATCTTCAAGAAAACGTCTATGTCCCACCAAGCTCACGCATACCACATGGTAGACCCAAGCCCCTGACCCCTAACCGGTGCTGGCGCCGCACTATTAATAACCTCCGGCCTAGCCATATGATTCCATAAAAATTCTTATATCTTAATAACACTAGGCCTAATTCTGATACTTCTTACAATATATCAATGATGACGAGATGTTGTTCGAGAAGGCACCTTTCTAGGCCATCACACTTCTCCAGTTCAACAAGGCCTACGCTATGGAATAATCTTGTTTATTATCTCAGAAGTCTGTTTTTTCGCAGGTTTTTTCTGAGCTTTCTATCACGCCAGCCTGGCACCAACTCTAGAGCTTGGCCTAATATGACCTCCAACAGGAATTACCCCACTGAACCCATTTGAAGTACCACTATTAAATACTGCAGTTCTACTTGCCTCCGGAGTATCCGTAACCTGAGCCCACCATAGTATTACTGAAAAAAACCGAACAGAAGCAACTCAAGCTCTAGCCCTGACAGTTCTGCTTGGACTTTACTTCACAGCCCTTCAAGCTATAGAATACTATGAAACCCCATTTACAATAGCAGACAGCGTATACGGCTCTACTTTTTTCGTCGCAACAGGTTTCCACGGCTTACATGTAATTATTGGCTCCCTATTTCTACTTACATGCCTAGTACGACACATACAATATCATTTTACCTCTAAACATCACTTCGGTTTCGAAGCCGCTGCTTGATACTGACACTTTGTAGATGTTGTTTGACTATTCTTGTATATCTCGATCTACTGATGAGGCTCTTAACCTAACCTGCCTTTTTAATACACTTAATATAGTTGGCCTCCAACCAACCAAACCTGGTATAAACCCAAGAAAAGGCATATGAACTCCTTCATAGTTATAATTACCCTAACTCTAACACTATCGTCTATTTTAGCCCTACTAGCATTTTGACTGCCGATTATAAAACCTGATAGTGAAAAACTTTCCCCCTACGAATGCGGCTTCGACCCACAAGGATCTGCCCGCCTACCATTCTCCCTTCGATTCTTTCTAGTAGCTATTCTATTTTTACTATTCGATTTAGAAATTGCTCTTCTTCTCCCATCTCCATGAGCAACAAACATTTCTCACCCGGAATTAACCCTTCTTTGAGCTTCCCTATTTGTCATTCTTCTTACATTAGGCCTAATCTATGAATGATTACAAGGAGGACTTGATTGAGCAGAATAGTTTATTGGGGTTTAGTCTAATTAAGACAATTGATTTCGGCTCAATTAATCCTGAACTTTCAGGAACACCTACTCTCACATGCCCCTGACATTAATTTTTACATCTTTCTTCCTAGCCCTATTAGGCCTATCCCTGCAACGAAAACACCTTCTTTCTCTTCTACTTACCTTAGAAAGCATAGCCCTAGCACTATATGTCTCTACAGCACTATGAGCCTTAAACAATACGTCACTTCCAATAATAGCAGCACCACTTATTATTTTAACCTTTTCAGCCTGTGAAGCTGGCATGGGACTATCTTTAATAATTGCAACAGCTCGTACTCATAACACCGACCAATTAAAAGCCCTAAATCTATTAAAATGCTAAAACTCATCATCCCCTCAATTATATTAATTCCAATAACCTTTTTAATTAACAAAAAAAGCATGTTATGAACTGCTACAACCTTCTTCAGCTTTTTAATTGCAACTTTGACAACACTCACATTAAGCACAGACATAACTGAGCATAATTCAACCAACTCCCTCTTAAGCATTGACCAATTTTCATGCCCACTAATTATACTCTCTTGCTGACTACTACCCCTAACCATTATAGCTAGCCAAGCACACATAAAAACTGAGCCAATCACACGACAAAAAACAATAATCTCTTTACTTATCCTCCTTCAAGTCCTTCTATGTATTACTTTTGGGGCCTCCAACCTGCTAATATTTTATATTGCCTTTGAAACTACCCTAATCCCCACCCTTTTAATTATTACCCGCTGAGGAAACCAGAAAGAACGGCTCACAGCTGGTCTATATTTCCTTTTCTATACCTTATCTGCCTCTCTCCCCCTACTTCTTGCCCTCATTATGATTCAAACCCACTTAAACTCCCTATCAACATACATCATCCCCCTTTCAGATCTCTCGCTACTCTCAAACACACCATGATCTGAAGCCTTGTGATGAGTTGCCTGCTTTTTAGCCTTTTTGATTAAAATACCTCTTTATATCTTCCACTTATGATTACCAAAAGCTCACGTAGAAGCTCCAATTGCAGGCTCTATGGTCTTAGCCGCAATTCTATTAAAACTAGGAGGCTATGGCATAATTCGCATGTCATCATTATTTATCCCCCTAACTAAAGACTTGGCTATCCCTTTTATAATTATTGCTATATGAGGAATAATTGTGACTAGTTCAATTTGTTTACGACAAACAGACCTAAAATCTATAATTGCCTACTCATCTGTCAGCCATATAGGCTTAGTTGTAGCTGGAATTTTCACAATAACACCCTGAGCATGATCTGGAGCTCTTGCAATAATAATTGCACACGGATTAGTGTCATCAGGCTTATTTTGTCTTGCTAATATCACATATGAGCGTACTCACACACGTTCAATCTTTATAAACCGAGGCCTACAAGCCCTATTTCCTCTAATATCATTCTGATGACTTATAATAACATTTGCTAATATAGCCCTACCCCCATTCCCAAACTTTATAGCAGAAATTCTAATCATCACCTCCTTATTTAGCTGATCAAATTGAACTATTATCCCACTAGGCCTAAGCATGACATTAACTGCTCTTTTCTCACTAAATATGCTTATTATAACACAACATGAACACCCTAATAAACATGCTCCAGTTAATCCTAGTACCACCCGAGAACATCTTCTAATACTTATACATATAGCCCCTGTCATTCTTCTTATTGCCAATCCAAGCACTATTATAATTAGAGGCACGCATAGTTTAAATAAAACATTAGATTGTGAGTCTAATAATGAAGGTTAAAACCCCTCTGCCTGCCGAGAGGAGCAAGGCAGCACTAAGAACTGCTAATTCTTTCCCCTGAGGTTCAACTCCACAGTCCTCTCGAGCTTCTAAAGGATAAGCAGAAATCCGCTGGCCTTAGGTGCCACCAATCTTGGTGCAAGTCCAAGTAGAAGCTAATGAATTCTAACTATCTAACCCTAATTATAAACTCCGGAGCACTACTTACAATTATTATCCTTCTTCCCCCTATCATTATACCAAAACCATCTATAATTCTTACAACTAAACTAGTTAAAACCTCTATATTTATTAGTCTAATCCCATTAACTATTTACTTAAACGAAAATATAGAGACCACTCTTACACTAAAACCCTGGATAGACTGAACCCTATTTAATATTGCCCCATCTTTTAAAATCGACAAATATACCGCTATTTTTACCCCAATCGCCTTAGTAATCACCTGAAGCATTATAGAATTCTCACAATGATATATAGAAAAAGAACGACTTGTAGACAAATTTTTTAAATATCTTCTTCTATTTTTAATTACAATAATCACCTTTATCTCTGCAAATAACCTTCTACAACTATTTATTGGCTGAGAAGGGGTAGGAATTATATCCTTCCTTCTGATTAGTTGATGATCAGGTCGAACAAAAGCTAACATTTCTGCTCTTCAAGCAGTAGCCTACAACCGCATCGGAGACATTGGACTAGTAATAAGTATAGTCTGAATATGCTCCAACACTAACTCCTGAGATTTACAACAAATTACTCTACTTTTATCTGATCAACAATACATTATCCCAACCCTGGGATTCTTAATCGCAGCCACAGGAAAATCAGCTCAATTCGGACTCCACCCCTGACTCCCAGCTGCAATAGAGGGCCCCACACCTGTTTCAGCCCTACTTCACTCAAGTACTATAGTTGTTGCAGGGGTATTCCTTCTTATTCGACTCCACCCACTATTTCAAAATTACCCCTTTATATTAGAAATAACGCTATGCCTTGGAGCAATGACCACTATTTTCGCTGCCCTTTGTGCAACAACCCAAAATGACATCAAAAAAATTATTGCCTTTTCTACATCAAGCCAGCTGGGCCTAATAATAGTAGCAATTGGCCTCAACCACCCACACATTGCCTTCCTCCATATATGTACACATGCTTTTTTCAAAGCCATACTCTTCTTATGCTCAGGAAGTATTATTCATAATATAAACAATGAACAAGACATTCGAAAATTTAGTTGTTTAAACAATAATCTCCCTCTAACAACATCCTGCATAACCATTGGATCAGCAGCATTAATAGGCTTGCCGTTCCTAGCCGGTTTCTTCACAAAAGACCTTATTCTAGAAGCCCTAAACACCTCCTATACTAATGCCTGGGCCCTAATAGTTACCCTCCTAGCCGTAACACTAACAACTGCCTATAGCTCACGACTAATTATTATATCAGCCTCCGGCACACCACGATATTTAGCCATGACCCCCACACACGAAAATAACTTCATTAAAAACCCCCTAAAACGTCTAGCCTGAGGTAGTATAATCTCAGGATTAATTCTGACAAGCACACTACCACCAATAAAACCTCAAATCTTTACAATACCGCCCTACATTAAAACTATTGCCCTAATTATATTCATTATTAGCTTAGTTATCTCTATGGAGTTAACTAATAAAAAAACTAACCAGACTGTATTCTCCTTTTTTACTCAACTAGCATTCTACCCACACATTATTCATCGCTCCCTATCCCGTCTATCTCTGGTATGAAGCCAAAAACTAATAACCCAAGCAATAGACCTAACCTGACTTGAAAAAATTGGACCAAAAGGATTAGCCAGTAACCAATTAAAACCCTCGACAATACTGACAGAAGCGCACCGACTAAACTCTGCCACCTTACCATTAATAGCCTTTGCCCTAGCTCTAATTACACTTAGTCTCACAGCTCGCAGGGCCCCACGATCTACCCCACGAACAACTACTAAAACAGAAAATAAACAAACTAATAAAGCTCATCCAGCCAACATAAGAATAAACCCAACCTCATAAAAAGTCGTGACTCCTAACCACTCGGCCCCAAAAATACCACCAACATAATCTACCCCATCACAAGCCACTAATGTGCTCAATAAAAAATTATTAAAATAAAAATAGCCAGCAAAACAAACGCATAAAACACAGACTATAAAAAATCAAAACAACCGACCCCCAAGAATCTCAGGGTAAGGATCGGCAGCCAAGGCTGCCGAATACACAAAAACTACCATCATCCCACCAAGATATAATAGAACCAGAACTAAAGATAAAAAGGTACCCCCATGGTACAAAATAACAATACACCCAGAAACAGCAACAAATACTAAGCCTAAAGCAGAAAAATAGGGAGAAGGGCTTAAAACAACCACAGCGACCCCCAATAAAAATATTATAAAAAAACATAAAACGAAACTTAACATATGCTCTAATAAAACTATTACTTTTACGTCAGAGCACTCAATACCCCCCCAAACCCTCTTCCTCACCTATGCCTCTATGGCATAGGTATATATAATGGCATAGGTATATGCCTCTATGGCATAGGTATATATAATGGCATAGGTATATGCCTCTATGGCATAGGTATATATAATGGCATAGGTATATGCCTCTATGGCATAGGTATATATAATGGCATAAGTACCTACTCCTCCAAATACCATTACAACTCATTGCATAGGCTTATCCCAGACTAAGGTACTCCTTTTATCACTCTTGGCATACAACTGCTAAGCTCGATTTCCCGAAGGGTATACAAGTATGTTTCACTGATAGCTCACATCCATCCAGGCATAGGGCATATATGATATACCTTTCCCAGCTTCAATAATCTCTCGTTCCCGCGGTTTCACGACAACCCCCTTACCCCCTTTGACCCCCCAAGTTCATTGCTGCCGTCAACCCCCTCAGGAACCGGCGAACTTTTGGTCATTTTACCTAACTTATAAAGCTTTAATAGCTTAAATATAAAGCACTGGTCTTGTAAACCAGC
>NW_027614369.1:0-27102 GCF_965212315.1 Lampetra planeri | reverse complement strand
ACTTGCATCAGGGTCGTGGTGGCAGCAGCTACTCAGCCACTCTGGGAATTACATGAATTACAGTACAAATCAGATTGTGAGGGGTGTGATTTCAAACAGGCTCGCTGGTGCTTGAACACACAGGCAGCTAATTGTGTCCAAAGTGCACCAGCAAACAGCCTCAGATGAATGGAATTATAATACCGAGGCTGTGCTGCTGCTCAGGAAAACATCGTAAGTGTGGCTGGAATACTTTTCTCTGACTTTCCACTTGTAAATGAAATTGGTTTCCTCACCAGTCTTAAGCGCATTTGCACTTAGTACATTTCAACCTTCACTTCCCCAAGTTAAGATGCAGGAGCACCAGCGCTTTGCATGTAAATCTCCTGAGTTTAAGCACACAGCCTACGCTCGCTGGCTCACTCACTATGTCGCTTTCTTTGCTGTAACACATACTCTCTCTCTCTCTCTCTCTCTCTTAGATCCCCACACACAAAGCTGCACAGGAAATCCAACTCTGACTTTAACTCTCCAAAACTATTTAGGTTGTATTCACCGTAAGCCCTTTACAAAACGAGTCATTGGCAGATACACACACACACACACACACACACACACACACAGTTTCATTAATTTATTAATTATGTGAAGAAAGAAATGTTTTTAACAAGCATTCCTTCCTTAAGTTTCACTTCAGTTCATTCTAGGAATCCAAAAAGCAGCTCTGCCAAATAATATTTGCCATGCCAGAACTTTATACAGTTGTTTCTGTCTGTAAGCACCGTCCCTCATCTATCCCTACCTCTTCAAGCGAGGGTAGATTCACGGGCGTCACTTTGGTTTGAAATGTGGTGGCTACCTACCTGTCGTTGTGAAATGTGGTCAGTGCAAAGCTCACACTCAATTCACTGTGGATTGTGGATTCCTGAAGTCGTGAAACACACTCTCAGACTCTCCTTGGAAATCACTGAACAACATTTTACGGATTTTAACATGTTCTAGATATTTTTAACTGATCGACAGTTCGGAATTGATCTGAAGATCGCTCAGGGCTCATGTTCTGTAGTTAAATCTATCCACAGGACGCCAGCGATCGCGTCCTGCTCCGTGTTTATTCTCTCACTTGTCTGTGACAAAAATCGTTATTCGTCATTAAAAAAGTTGTGGGTACAAAATGAACCTTGATGAAAAGTGGTGGGTACATGTACCCACCGTTCCCCCTGAATTCCCCCTGAAACGCCTTTGCCAATGAAAACAATATTTTGGAGCGGCTGTGCCTTAGTTGGTTGAGCAGGTTGTCCAGTTGCTGGGCATGCGTGGTAACAACAACATTGGTGTAGGAGTGTGTGTATGAATGGGTGAGTGTGGCCATTGTAAAGCTGAGAAAGCCTTGGCTTACTTGTAAAATCTTTGTAAAATTCGGTCCTTGCGGCCCTTTCATTCATATGCAGATACATATGAATATACAATACATATGTGAAACCAAATGACGGCACAAATGTTTGGCAGTGACTTCATGAGAAAGCGTATGGCTTAATTTGTTGCTCTGCTCGAAAACACATAATATTGAGGGTAAGAACAAAATAAGATTAAGATTGTTGTCATTACAGTCTTGACTCAATATTAAAAGTGAGCAACCTGACAGACCTGAACTCCTGTCTCCTGCAGCTATAAGCCATGTGCTTAGACAAGCGATCACTCAGTTTGATGTGCACTTGTGATGTGGCCTCAGTGGAAACGTGTCATCTCTCACACAATGACGTCTTGTGTTGATTCATAAGCAGCGGCGGTGCCGGAGGATTCACTCCAGGGAACTGAATATTCCTGTGTGACCGTCAAAGCCTGAGTGATGCCCAATGACCTTTCCGATACAACAGCTGTTCAACAAACGGAGATGCTCTGAGTGCCTCCTCTGGAGACATTGTATTAGTGTGGATTTCCTCTTCAATGCAAATTTAGTTATATGATAAAATGTAGCTCACAGCTCTGTTTTGAATTAATGATCCGTAGTCTCAGTGTCTACGAATGAAAGGATAATACTTTGGGCGTGGTGCTCCTAAGCTCCTCTGACTATGGAATGAACTGACGTCCAATAGGCTCTCTTCCGACAGTGATGACTCACTTGGTTGGAGAGATTATAGTCTTTCTCAACTAAAAAGACGGCAACATCACCAAACCAGCTAAGTCGAGATATAATGAATGAATGTTTGAATGCTACCTGTTAGGAGTTGTCAACAAATAACATAGTTTGATGCTTGCAGGTTAAATCAACATTGAATTATTTAAGATTATGTAAAAGGTCTACCTTTAAAATGTTATTTAAGTCATAATTCAGTCATAATTGGTATTAATTCTACTAACCCTACCTTCCATTCTCTGAAGACCTGGTTTCACTTTCACTCACTCTTAAACTGTCAGCTGCAAATGCTTCGTCGGGTTTCGCACAAAAAGACCCCTTTCATATCCTCTCTGAAAACTTTTCTTGGCTTAAGAAAGCGTTTCAAGCTGACTGAAACACAAAGCCCAGAGTCACGCTGCTCTCCATCACGTCTGCTATTAGTCTGACATGGAGCTCCTCTCACTGTGCCACATTTCTGAGACACAAACAGTTGAAAAGAGCAAACTTCCACACGGTCACCTTTCATGGAGCATGTCAGTATTTTGGATGAAAAAAGGGAGGTTGTGTACATCTACAGTTCCCAATGATGTTGACTATCAACATCATTGGGAACTGTAGCCACAATCCTATAGGACTACAATATCTGAGGATGCGTAGGAGATGTGAATGCCATAATACCTTTAATATATTAAAACATACATAAAACATGTCAGATTTATGGTTACAGAGATTAATTCGTGTGCCATTCCTCAACAGAGATTCCGTAAAAGCGGGAGCTTTTGATACAAAAGTATCAAAACAGATAAATGACGTTTAGCAAACCCGGTTCCAATCCACACTGTAAACATTTACTGTTGCTGGCAAACAATGACTCTTTTTGAAATGACAATTTCGTAGAAACAGCATTTCAGTTAAGCCTTTGGCAGTGTGTGTGTGTTTTTTTTTTTTTTCAGAGAATGGGGGGATTCAGGTTTTTAATTAATGCGTGCCGACATCCTGGAGGACACACACACACACACACACACACACACACAAGCACACACACACAGGTGAACGACACTTACCTAATGCAAAATAGAGCAGGAACATTTAGCATGACAGATGGGAGGGTGGCAGAGCAGCACATCAACATTTGTCTCTGGTTTTGTTGGAATAAATGTTTGAAAAGTGGGACGTGATTCTGTTCCCATGACAAAGTGAGTGAGGAACCACTGACTTCACCATGAAACACATCCAGTACTTTAAGACTTGATAAACGGCAAAGAACTGGATGAATAGCAAATAACGTTGCTCTGATTGATGATTTGTCTATCTGACACACAAACTTAAGTCAGGGAAACAGACATGACAGTGATGATTGCCTTTAACATGATTTAACCATAAAGTTAATTGGCACAATCTCTAATTTGCAGCAGAAAATATGTACTTGCCTGATAGTGTGTGTGTTCCCTAAAAGATTCTATTACTACTCGTGTGTGGCACATATGTACATCAGTACTCAGTAATGCTAGCCAGAACTCATTCATGAAGACGTTTGTGTGTTAACATTTGAACGGGCTGAAAATGAAATATTTCCTGGACACCCGCCGTCCTGCAGTAAGCTGTTTGGGCTATAAAACTAATGTAGCATCTACAGATAGCGACTGCCCTCTAAAATGGAAATTCATAAGCCAAAGTGGCACAGTGGGAATATCAAAACATGACATATCCTCCTTCGCCACCTCCTCCCCCAACACACACACACACACACACCTTTCTCCCTGCCTCTCACCACCTCCACAATCCCAGTCATTCTCTTCAGAGTTTTTCAACAGAGAGCACATCTGCTGTAGACAGTGGAGTGAAGGGCATGTCAACCCTCCCTGACACGGCTGACTAAGTAGATGGACGGGCCGTCGGACCACCACCTCCCTCCAGAGATGGTCCCCAAGGAATGAAAACCTGAATGAATGTGAAATGAATGTGATACACTGAGGCCAAATCGGTGCAAACAGCTGATGTTTACAGAATATTCAGAGCAGAGACGTTTCACTAAGTTCCTTTTTTGTCCCCACATAAACTACCAGATTCATTTGCTTCCAGACGTGGTCTGCTCCATCAGCAGAGAGGTTGCATTGTCAAGCTCCAGCAGAAAACAGCCCAAACTCGGGTTTTATGGGTACAAACAGGTGAAATTTGACACGCAGCAGCATAAACACAACGGAGCCTGGAGCAAATCTTGGTGGGTGTTCATACTCAAACCGCCCAAAATCGCTCAGGAAGCGAGACGGTCAGAAAAGGAAAGTGTGTTTGTATACAGAAACAAGAATGACATTAAGTTGGACACCTGACTTTGCTATTCTGGTTCTTATTCTGGATCGTTCCAGCAAAGCAATCATGCAATCAAACACACAGAGAAACACGTGTTACCCAGTATGGCCCAATTGGGATGAGCCCTCCTGTTTCTACTGGGATCCTGAAGTTCCGTGGAGGAGGGGCTCCCCCGGGCCACAGAGGGCTCTCTGCCCTGCTCGCCCCCACTTCCTGGAGACAAAGTGGCAGAGCTGCTCCAAGGTTCCCCACCCTCTGCAAGAGATGCGCTTGATTCAGGACCACCAACCAAAAGCCAGCGGGAGGGAGGGTCATCACCAGGGTTCACAAAGGCCACAGAAAGGTCACAGGTGAAAGGGGAAAAAGGTCAAACAAGAACGGAGGAAAGAGCATTCAGATCATTGAGCTGGAGGGAACAAAGTCACAGTATGGGTGTTTTCCAGGTGGGGAAAGCAGAAGGGGCAAGTCCTGAGGAGGAACAGCGAGCAGAGTTCAGTGAGAGCTGGCGCCAGAGCAGGAAGTAACGAAAGAGGAGTATTGGTAACATCAGTGAGGGAGTATAGTTCTTCTCTTCAGCAGACGCAGATCAAGGAATCATCAGCCTGTCAGCAAATCCAGCACACACACACACACACACAATCTAAGCAATGAGTAAAATTATTCTGTTGTAAAACGTCATTTTGAGTGTGTAATTTCATTGCCACTCCACATGACGAAAACACTGTAAACAGGTATCAGTCACTTGCTACAACTGTTTGGTGCGATGGACCACTCCATCATCTCAAAATACACGTTTGGGTTTTCCTCACATCCAACACTGAGGCACGAGCGTTCTCAGGCAAATCCTGGGTCTATTTTGTTGTTCTCAATTGGCTCTCTAAATAAAAGCTGACTTGACAGTAAACCAGTAGAATATGTTATACGTTATAGTACGTAAACTGCACCTATAACCGCTGTTGATATTTGATGGGGTGGGATCGTTGCTGGACTGGAGAGATGAGAATATCTTTACAACGGCTGCTCTTTATTAAAGTCAATAATCTATTCTTAAAGTCAATTGCAAGACAAACTGTCTTCTCCAGGATTACCTTGATTGTGGTAAGAGAAGGTTTACACCCAGCTGAATGGATTGAATAATCATGTTGTTGACACAGACCCAGACTAGAGGCATGTGAAGCTGGAAATTGGGGCACACAGTTATAGATTTTTAGTTAAGAGGGCAGTTGTGGATGAAACAAATGCAAATTTTATGTATCAGTGGCCTTATTTAACATGGTGGAGTGCAAAGACTGACACAGAATGGGGGCTCAACTGCATGCTGTGTGAGTGTGTGTGGGTTCATTTGTGTTTGTTGTAGGCTCAATGTGCTTTTCAAAGATTTTGCTGCTCTGTAATCAAAAGAAATGCGAGCACAAAAAACGGATGACGCTGCATTGTTAGAGAGATGCACTGTGGCTTCGGACAAACATGAGGATCACAGGGGGAACAGAGCTAATTGCAATGGCGGATAAATGCAAACTGTGGTCATCAACCTTTAAATGATGAAAACTGAGCTTAGCTAGACCTCTGGAGAGCTGTGCATGATGACAGCAGTCTTATTCAAATACGCTCTGAGTGTGTTGACAATGGAAACAAGTGGATGGCGCAAAAACAAATTATTATTATTATTATTGTTATTATTATCATTATCATTATCATTATTACTATTATTATTATTATTATTACCACCGGTGTCTTCTACACAAGTCAAGATGACACCATCTTAACTTTGATGATGATTTAAATTTAGGATTTAGCCAATAGATTCACATATAAATTGAAATCTCTCGGAAGGTCTGAAGAATTCAGTAAATGTGCTGTGAAAGTCTCTTCTTAACAGGCTTCTCGTTGGAATGTGTAGCACGGAACAAAAGCAATGACCGAAAGAGCCCGATGCCTTAATGACCCAACATCCAAAAGAGCCTCCATGAGTGTAAACAAAGATCATGATGCACAACTCTGCACGGATACTGTTGCTGCTGCTGCAGAATAGTTAGTTATCTATTGTAGATGAAGAAAGTGAAGGCCTGACAAACTGGGCTGGAAGAAAGGGTTGAGAAAGAGGCCTAACTCTGCAAATCCACCTCTACAAACACATGAAACTGTATAGCTTGGTTAATTCCACTTTCCTTTGGGAGAGGGAAATTCTATTAAGACACAATGGCACAAGTGAACGCCTCGACAGCCGGAGCAATGGCAGATTAATCCTGAGAGTCGTCGGCACGCAGCTGACGGTTTACAACACACCTGCCAGTGGTCAGTCATGTGTCAGTGTGTTGACACATCATAGTTAACAAGTACTTTTCAATTACTGGTTCTAACGGACTTCTTTGTCACATTTAGATGTTAATTCAAACTACACAGTGCGTGTCAAAGTTTCCCCATTTTAATTTACCATATGTTCGTATGTATGAGCACCAGACGTGGCTCCTCCTTTTTCTGGTGGCTCGCTGATTCCGCCTGATGCCTGGCGGCACCTGCTCTCATCAGCACACCATCACACATCCATCATCCTATCAACCCGACCCTCAATCTGTGCCGGATTGTTCAGTCAGGCTGTTCACTGCTCTACCTCGGCCTTTTTTAATCAGTTTTATCAAAAAAAACGACTGTAGTTGGCTGAAGTGTTGTACAATGAGAGTCCCACTGAAAGCAGAGAATCAAAGAATGCATTTGAGGGCAAGAATTCAAAATGGGCAGACTCACAATGAACTTTACCAGCAACAAGTTGCCCCAAATTAAAATTAATTTCCCGCCGTCTCCGCACTCTATTTAGTCCATCCACGAAGTGAACATGCTAACACAGTCATGCTAACGCACGCACACATGCTTGTGTCCGATTCCCCTGATGACCTGTAGGGGACACAAGGTTCACATACAGTCAAACCAAACAAAGCCAAATGAACACTCTGACAGTGACAGTAAAATAGGTAGGTGCACAATTGAAGTTAAAATCCGCATAAAATCATCAAAACTAATGTGAGGGACACACGTGTGCACATCTGGATTTAAACAGGCTTGTATAAGCCCTAAGAGAAAAGGAACAATACCTCCCTTCACAAATTCTATTGTTAGTTCTTGAAATTAATGTGTATGTATTCACCTTATCTTTCCCGACTGCATGGACACAACTTTTTGTGGACGCGTCTTTCTGTGTAGGCGCAAATGAAAAGTCGTCAATATTTGCATGCAGCAGACCGCGGCCGGCAGACCTGGCACAAGTTCCCTCCTGCTGATTTCACCTGTCAACTGCATTTATTAAGTATGATGAATCACCCCTCCACTTCACATCAAATCAGACGTCCCTCAGAGGGACGCAAACCTAGTCACCTTTAACTAAATGATTTTCTTGGCTCTTGGTGAGCCAGCAAGCAAATAGACCTGCAACCTGATGATACAGCTGCTGTTGGAATTACTCCTTCCTGTCGTCAACAGCTGGATCGCTCATTTGTGAAACAGTGTGGCTGACTGACAGGTGAGTGCATGGAGAGGGAGAATTATTAAAAGCCTGGCTCGGGAGGAAATGAAAAAAAGAGATTAGGTGGGATACGCAACATTCTTATTAAATTTCTTAAAGGATAATTGCACCATTTCCCTGTTTCTCTCAATACGGGATTATTATATATTTGTGTCACTAGCATTAAGGCATACGTGCAAAGCAGAGACAGATATGGAGATATGGTTCTGGAAATTAATGAAAGATTTGCTGTCAAGTCTAGATTGGTTTGAAAAGAAAAAAAAGTGAGTACAGTACACAGTGTAGGTTAGCGCTAGCTGAAAGGTTTAAACTGGAGACATGTTGTGGCCATGCTATGGCTGTGGAGCTTGTGAAAACACTCCGTCTGTACCGTGCAGCCCATCATCCTATTCAGCATTTGAACAGTGATTCTGCCAAACCAGCAAGAGCAGGAATCTGACACCAAAGAGCTGCTGCAGACGAGCAAAGGACATATTATTAGTATAAGTTACTGGTTTAAGTGCATTAGTATGCACAAAAGGAAGGAAGACAGCAGAAAAACAGCAAAAACAGTCCTCAATCAGCAGGATGTAGAATGTGCTGAAAGTGAACAGACAGCGTTTTTTACTCAAACAGCTTCAGTTTCAATCATCTTTGTGCTTCTTCATCATTTACACCTAAAACTCTGCAAAATGCTTAAAGAAGGACAAATTGCGTCATACTCAGCCCCCAACAACTCCCCCTGCATGTAATGACCTGACAGTGGGTTGAGGAGAGAGCTGCTGATACATCTCTGCATAGTTCACATGACTCTGTTGTATGCAAAACCTCAACCGTGCATGGATGAGACAAGGTCAGTGAAAACGCAAATACCCCCAACAGGCCGTGTCCCTCCCAACACGACAGCTCAGTGTGGAACTGTACACCTCAAACCTTGCTGAAGGGTAAAGCTTCTGATCTGAGCCTCAACGGAAGAGCTTAGGCAGAAAAGCTGGAAGGGGAAAGGAGAAGAATCAATACATTCTTGTAGACACGGCCTCAAGTTTCCAATCTAACACGGCGCCTCATCGATCGGGGCTTCATAGGAGTCGAGGTGCTGGGACAGTACCATCGGGCAGTGGATTTGGAGTCTTTAGGAACACAAACAGGGATGAAGTGCTGAGATCCACACAAGCACCTGACTGTAATGGATTGCAAACAGTCGGCATACAGTAGGTGTAGACGTGCATGATGGATGAGAAAGCAGATAGCAAAGATTTCTTGAGCCAGCCGATCCCACCTCAGCCTGTTACTGCGGCTCTCCCTCCCCCAGCTGTGGAGACTGAATGTGGAAAATGATTTGTGTTCAACAGTGAGTGACTTTAAGACACTGTAACAATTTATTCAATCAGTTTATGATCAATTTATATGGTGATATATCATAGCAGACATTATGTCAGAGCACTTTTCATATTGTACAGCTCTTAATCAATTTACATAGACCTAAAAATTACCCCCATGAGCCAACGCTCCACCACAGTGACAAGAAAAAAAAATTGCCATTTACCAGGAAGCAACTTTAAGGGAGCACATATGCTTTATGCAAATTCGCCACAGGCAGCAACTGACATGTCTTGTCTTTAAGATAGTTTGTGAAGGAAAAAAAAAAAACTCCAGCCTGTTGTTGTTTGTTCCAGTGAAGGAGGGGACTGATCATCATCGGATCATCTCACCTATCACCCTCCAAAATATACAGAACAACAAATGATATTTCTACCTCAGTAACTCCTCTGCATCCTCCTCCTGACTTTATCATACCTGTATATACACACACAGGCACAATCACACACACTAACAGGGAAAGAGATAGCGGTAGACGCTCTTATCTCCAAACATTGGCATCCCATAATGAGAGTGACTTCCTCTGCAGCCAGCGGTGGAGTGGTGCTGACAGGCTTTCAGACCGACGTGTCAGGACGAGGTGGGCACAGCGACGCAGCTGCACTTCGAGGTCGACTGCAGTAGTATGAAGGATGAGATGTGTTTGAAGTGTTGGCACACGGGAAGGACACAATATTGAGCTTTCGGTGTGTTGGGGGCTGATGAGTGGGTGATATGTAGCCACGAGCCAACAGGGAGGAGGAGGACACATCATAAGCGCGGAATTTAAGCCAATCTGACATCAATACACAAAAACTGGGAAGAAAATCCTTACGAGCCAGAGAGCAGAGTTTGTGATGACTGCATATCCAAGGGAAGAAAATTCAAAACATTCACAGGTTGGAGATAAAAAGCTCCAACTTGGAGCACCGGCACCCTTGGCGGGACAAGCGAACTGTTTTCCAAAAGTTTAATTGCTGGGGATCTCTCCACCGTCAGTAAGACAAAGTTTGGAAGTACAAACAGAAGTTTGGGAAATAGTATATTATCAGCTGCCAACAACTGCAAGTGAGTGTGCGGCCCAGAGTGAAATGATAGTTATATAAACTCATTTTTATTCAAAGGTCACACCTCCTGAATCTATGACGTTCTTATCCATGTTCTCCCCCCGTCATTACCAGTGACCACAGCTACTGGATTTATGTTGAGTCACGTCTGGCTAGATAGAGAGAAGATCCCTGGTCTTTCTATGTGGAGTTTGCATGCTCTTCCTGTGTCTGCGTGGGTTCTCTCCGAGGACCCCGAATGGTTAATGGTCAATGTTTGTCTGCCCTGTCCAGGGTCTACCCTGATGTTCGCCCGTTGACAGCTGGGATCGGCAACCCGTAACCGGAGCAATCAGGATAAGATGAATGAATGAATGAGGCTTTAGGTCTCTGTCCAGATTCAGTATGAAACGAGCAGATGAAGAAAAATAAAGGTTCATGTCATGACAAAGGCCAAAGGCCCTGAAAACACCTAGTTTGTTAATCCTGAAACGGTCAAAACTCAATTCAAACACGATTCAATTCAAAGACTTCTGGAACGGGCCCCTGTTGCCTACGATGAAGTTCAACAAAATGACAGATCATACAGAAAAGACACAAACTAAAAGCTGGCCAGGATTTCTACTCTTCTTCTTCTTCTTTCGGCTTTGTCCCTCTTCAGGGGTTGCCACAGCGAATCATCGATTTCCATCTTTCCCTGTTCTCTGTATCAGGCCAGGATTTCTACTCTAAACTATAAAAAAAAAGAATGTAGGTGATTAATCTTCATGCTGGGCAGTTTCTTTGTCCAATTAATGCTTTTCACCGTAATCTTTGCTGCAATAAGTTGTTTTAAAAAAAAAAAAAATCATCATCTCTTCACAATGGATGTCATCAGAGGCTAAGTGGTATTAAATGACGTGGGGAAAAAAATGCATATTCATTCCCAAGAGGTCACACTGAAGGGACACAAATGCTTCTTGTAATATGAGACTTTTCTGACTGGTTTTCCACCGGCCAGGACCAAATGGTGTGGCATTAATTCAAGTCTGCTTCAGTCTCCAAATAATACTCTCTGTTTCTGTGTTGCTCCCTCCGACATGGATCACTGACTCATAAACATGGTCAAAGAAAGGCAGCCATTTCATCTTGACGCTGCTCTCTTCGTCCTCTGAGCTTACAGGAGCTCCCGCAGTGCAACACAGAATTGTTCTTTTCTGCCCAGCGTGACGTCCCCTTCCGTTGTTTACTGAATTGCCGGGCATCTCGCAAAACTGCGGTCTGGCTGCCTTCAAAGAAAGAGTACACAACAAAATGCACATACATATATGTGTATATAGTGAGAACCTGTCAAATCTGGCTTGTCAGTGCTCATGTTATTCTCTGTGCCTGCCATTATCATCATCATCATGTGCAATGTGGCTCAAACAAACGTGCTCACAAAGGCAGCGACAAACATTAATCACCAGAGGTCGAACCTCTGACCAGAGATGGGGAGACAAAGGATGCAGGGGAGGGCAAACACTAGGGTTGCAAGATTCCAGGAATTTTCAGTTGGAAACTTTCCATGGGAATTAGCCGGAATTTATGGGACTATGTGGCAATAAACTAAACAGAAGGTTGGTCCTTAACAGGGATTTGAAATACAGTTGGCAAAAATATATTTTCGCATAATCTCAACTAAAAAAGTAAAAAGATTTCGTGCAAGTACACTTGACAATATTGATGCTATTCCTCAGTCAACTTCCAAAGATCGATTGAATTGAATGAATGTAAGCTACAGTTAGCAGCATTTCATTGACCATTCACTGAATATTTCCAAAATTCCCGTGGACATTTTCGCGAAAAACCCTAGATCTGTTTTACTTATCATGGCCAGCTCCATGAACAGAATATAAGAAACACCTCTCATATCCTGTATACTGTAATCATGAGGGCTGTTGTATTATACTGTGTAGAGTACACTGTTTTATAAGGTGTACCTTATACACACCATACCATTTTTCTCTAATAAAATCAGACTGTTCCAGGGGCGTGTCAGTGGGAACAGGTGCTCAGCACACAGCGGGGTGTGTGTGTGTGTGTGTGTGTGTGTGTGTGTGTGTGTGTGTGTGTGCATTGTATGTGCGGGTGTCACAGGAGATTAGTGGTTCCAGTCAGAGACACAGGGTCGATTATGGAATTACAGGATCATCAAGGCTGCCCATTGTTCCTGTAGCCTGGGATCACCACACCGCCCTGCCTCTCAGAGACAAATGGGAGACATTTTGGGAGAGCCGACACGCTGCAGAATGTGAAACTCAAATTTATCCACTAGGAATACCTGTAATATATACTATATATACACACACACACACACACACACACACACACACACACACACACACACACACATATATATATATGAAATCAGCACTGGGTATATTTTCCTAATTATTGCTAAATGAACTAATGGACACTCCTATAACATCAACGCTATGTGACATTCACCCGCAAAGAATATTTGAGTTGTGTATGCAAAAACCTTAAATACTGAGCTGGTTTTAATCCCAAACTAGAACCAGATCATCACTGTAGCGTTAACACGTCATTCATGTTTCATGGTTAAGGAAGTCAGTGACTCATACGGCTGACCGTGACTCACACTGGCTCGAGGTGGTCATGAAAATATCTCCTAATCTGCAGAGGTTCTACCAACAGCCATACCGCAGCCGACTGGGTTTGATTCTTGCCATGGTCCTTTGTGGCTGGAACATCTGGACCCCAACAGAAAACTACGCAAAAACGCAAAGTTTATCTGTCTTCCATCTGTTGTGATGAAATCAAAGATGCAATCCCCCCCACTGACACTGGGTATTCCCCAAAGATACAATGACCAGACCCACACTGACATGTTCAATCAGCAGATGGAGTCAGGTGACCTCATTGTTGCTGGTTGTATATGTGACTGACGCTCACCCCTCCATCTTCCACCCCACAGTGCTTCTCTGATCCTCAGCTGTTCTGCATTATCCTTCTGTCTTACCCACGTTGTCCAGTCAACCATTAACTTCTGTCTAACATCATTCTGATCGACAGGTACAGTGGCAGTTTCTTGATTTTTTTTCATTTTTTATCAGGAATTCTTTGATTTGGCATATTTCTGTCTTATATCATATCGTTTAATGTTGACGACAAGGGAAATGACATGACCTGAAAATGTAGAGATAAATAATTTAGACACAAAACTTTAAGATTGACATTCAGCATGTAATATAGTAAATATATGTGATGTGTCCTGGTTCACCTTGGGCTCTAGGAAATTACAAGATGGATGTTGGCTCTAGTTTCTGACATTTCACAAGAGTAAATAGCAGACATAAATCAATACTGAAAATAATCTGTGGTTGCCAATACTTTAATAACAGACCTCAGCTGAAATGATGTCCAATGTTGTCGTCAATCAACAAAGAGATGCATGTGGACAGCAAAAGAAGGAGCGCCTGCGGAACGAATCTGACTGTAGCCAGTCCTGAAGCCTACAACTCAGGCTGTCGTGACTTGTCACCTGCGTGCGTTATGAACTATGGTCATGTGCTGCATGCGCTCCAGCAGCGGTGGCCTCTGGCTGCTTCTGGTATATTACAAGCCAGTGACATATATAGCGTTTGATGTGCAGGGCTTCTCTTTTTAAATCTGATGGAGTGTAGCAGGCAAATTGGTTGTGCAGCGAAAACCCAGGCTGGGATGTTGTTTATCTGCGTCTAACCACCCACATTATGATCTCACCCATCCCTAGGTGAGGCAAATTAGCTCTCTGTGAGGATAAAAATGGCAGCGGAAACAAAACGCAACGGCCACAAAAGCTGTTGTTCTCTGAGGATGTGGAGGCAGAGTATGTCTGTTTCATTTGTCTTGGTGCTCATCAGCTCCACTGTGATAAAGCAAATCTAAGAAGCTAAATGAATGTGCCACATTCATGTGTGATCCTCCCAAATATCCACCACAGTCTCAACTGATCCCACAGAGCTGGAAGGGCTGTGAAGAAGGGAATAACACCGCCATCTAGGGGCGATGGGGTGACCAGAGCTCTCCTGCATCACTCACTGCTTCCTTCCTTTCAACAAGTGGATTCACTCATCCCACAACCGACAGCCTCCCACCCCCCCGCACTGTTCTATTTGACCCTTAGAGCCACTGCCTGATGAGACTCAGAACTATAGCTCCCCATGCAAGGTCGTTCCCAGCCAGCATGCAGTATTACTGGGGTGATAACGTGAGGAGAGGGGACAGAGACAGCGGAGAGGATGAGGGAGGATAAGTACTTTCCGAGAGTGCATGCACGACTTGGAGCTCAGTGACAAAACCAATGGGACCTTGAAACATAAGCGATACATTGAGTGGATATTCTTACCTATGATGGGAGCCAGACGGAAAATGTCCGATAAACGGCTGTTCACAGGCTCATATGGAGAATCCTCCAAGAAATCGTTACCTGTGAGCAGAGGTCTTTAGATTACACAGACGGATGTAACATTTTGTTAACCCCCTCCTGTTTTGTTTATCATCCATCACGTTAGCCTGCATGTGACATAGCTTATTTGGGTCAGTCAATATCCACGCTGGCACACACACACACACACACACACACACACACACACACGCTTGATTAGGCAGGTTGGTCAGCTGTCTTGCGCAACTGGCTGGAGATGGGCCGTTTAGGAAATAAAAGGCCCCCTTGTTACAAACAACATCTAGGATGCCAGCGCTGAGGGGCTTCAAGCTCCATTACTTTCAAGGAAAGTGATGTAGGAGGTCAAGAAGTCTGTCGTCTCTGCAGGACTGTGCCCAGGAACCATGTCGGAGAGCCAAATTTGAACGAATGTTGAAAGACATCACGTGATCACTGTGCTTATAGACATGGTGCAACTTTTTGTGTTGATAGTGGATGGAGTGTGTGTGTGTGTGTGTGTGTGTGTGTGTGTGTGTTAAGGGAGGTAGGAGTGCCTCCACAGCAGTGGGAGGAGCTTCTCACCAGAACAACTAAGAAACCTAATGGAAAGTTATGGAAGTCCCATTACCTACAGTTATTCCAAAATATGTCGATTTCATCTTTTTTTTTTTCTTACACAAATGACAATACTGCATTAGAATCAAACAATCTATCCATTTATGGTGGTTTATTTCGACACCGAACTCCACTTGACCCACCTTGTAGGGTCTGATAGATGCCCCAGTAAATACGCAGGCAGTTCTTCTCTTTCTTCATCCCCCTTTTACACCGGCAGTTGTACAACGGGCTCTGTTTGAGCGCGTCCATGGCGCTCCTGCACTCGTCCTTGGCCTCCAGGCCGGCCACCATGCTGAAGTTGCTCTCTTTGCCTCCGGCCGCGCACTGTCTCATGGTGCGGTACTTGGAGCTGCACGCCTGCTCCTTCAGGCACTGCTCGCTGGCCCGGACACAGTCCAGCCGGCCGGCCCCGGTGCGCACGCTCTCCTCGGCGTAGGACAGCACATCTGGAGGCAGAAAGTGCACATTTATGGATGGATCCAAAACAGATAGAAACAAACTCGTGAATATTCTGTAAGCCATTTTCAAATACTCTGATCGATACTTAAAAGTTGACTAACTCCATCCATGCCCACGGAATTTCTGGCTTCTACATTTTGGATCAAGCAACGACTCTCATGACTTTTTTTTCTTCTGCATCCCTCCAAAACCTCACAACTGCATTCAGCTCTCGGTGAATTCAAGCAAGTAACTAAAGAAGCATTTACCCAAAAGTGGCAGAAGGGCATAGAGCACGGCGAGGACCATCGTCTTCCTCTCCATGTGAGGCATCCAACTCTGATGAGAAATGTGCGAAAAAGCGACTTAAGAGCAGTTTAATTCCCCGGGTACTTCCACTGTGCTGAATCCCATTGAAGAGAAAGTGTGCGCTCCGCTGCGCAGAACGGATCCAGCTCGCTTCATGCGAGAAATGATCTCTCTTCAGAGCAAAGGAAAGAAAGTGTCCTGTCCCGACTGAGCAGTTTGTCCTGACTCTTACAGACAAGACAAAAATAAACGTCCCTTCTTTCGGTGGAGCCGGTGGATAAACAGCGGAGAGGAGAGCAGCGCTGGAAACGAGTGTCCTGAACGCAAACCAGTGCGCATCTGAGCGCACAACTGCAGCCGCGCTGTCTGGCGCATTGAGCAGGAAGAGGGTGCCAGCTCAAACACACACACACACACACACACACACACACACACACACACACCACACACACACACACACACACACACAGAGGGAGAGAGAGAGAGAGAGAGAGAGAGAGAGATTTCATGTATTTAGAACGACCTCCACTACAGAACCTATGGACAATGGAAATATAAATGTGGCTTTGAGCCCAGTTAATGAGGACTGGAAGTTCCCCGTGGATTCATTACAGCAGCCCGGGTGATGCTGCTGAGTAGCACAATGAGCATTAGTGTTTTATAAAAGGCGCGATCCACACACTAAAGCGCCTCCCCCCTCAAAAAAAAAAGTTTCTCCCAGTTTATTAAAATGCACACTGGCCGTGCTGAATCAGCACAAAGTCACTGGAGAGTTCATTGCATTAAAAGCAGCTCATCATGAGTCTAAGCCCACGTGTTTTGACACTTCCAAAGAGTTAAATTTGAAGTGCCAGAATGAATGGACACAAATGTCCCTGCAGGCTGTGACTCCTCCCTGTCTGCTGTGATACATACATCATTAATGATGTATGTAATGATGTGTGTGTGTGTGTGTGTGTGTGTGTGTGTGTGTGTGTGTGTGTGTGTGTGTGTGTGTGTGTGTGTGTGTGTGTGTGTGTGTGATAAAACACTGCCTCTGTAATATGCTGTATGTTTAATTCTCAGACCTGTCAGAGCTGATGCTGATGCTGCTTCACCTGCAGCAGTCCACAGTGCACACCGAGGCTCTGGCGCCATCTGTCGGTCAGTTTCAACTAAAGGTCACTAAACAGAGACAGATCACGCTACAGATTTTACTCAGTTGGTTGATTTATCCTCGTATTGTCAGTGGGAAAGACTAGTTGCTGGTATTTTCATATGAGAAGCGGAACAAAGGCAGTGTTCGAGCGGTAACAGGGGCAATGCATCATGGAGCTCTTCCTATGGATCATTGATCGTCTGTGCGGTCCATTGAGAGGCTAATCCACTCGGCCAAATACATGGGACCAGACTGTCATAGGAGCTTCTCTCAGCATTAAAGACCATGCCGAATCAATCAAGGATGCTGGAGTCCAGCGCAGTAAATCACACACACTGAACAGGTTCATTCAGGGATGGGAGGAAACAGCTTATTCAATAATAAGACAAGATCATCATTTATTGTCCCACAGCTGGATTTCATTGCCACAGCAGCAAAGTTGCAAAGTTGTAGCAGTAGGAGAGGGGGGAAGCAGAATTCCAAGCATGCATAATTAATATGTTCAGGTGTAAGAAATATATATGTAAACATATCATGAACAATATATACCACACACGGCCATGATTGGGCATCATGATAAATCAGTTGTGCAATACTGAAATGTATTTAACCACAGGATGTGACAGCCCAATAGACCAGGGAGAAATGAAAGATGGTCCTATAACCAGGTTACTTTGTGGACTAATTCTCAGCTACAATTTGATGACAGTGCTGTTCTGAAGTATCCAAAGGGAACGTTGCCAGTCAGAGGATGCTCACACTGTTGATTTATTTCAAACCTCAATCAATATCAGATATTAATTTTGCAAATGAATGTCAGGATGATGTAGTCCTTGGGTCACTGACTCGTAATGTGCTTCATGGCACCAGATCAGAAGCTTTGTGTCCCCGTGGTGAAATTTAAAAAAAAAACTGATCAGTGAGGCAGTAGTTGTGTGACAAATCTATGCAGTGGCTGCGAGTAATGGATTAGTGCTAGGGAATGCTGATACAGCGCTTTATAATGTTTGACACTTTAGTTAATGGGGAGTTATTGATGGAAGTTTAAATGACCAATATGAGCCGGTACTGTTTGAATAATGGGGGTTTTCAATGGTTAAAGCCAATGGCCAGAGAGAGCAGAGAGATTAAGATATGAAGCTAATATGTTTTTTTTTTTCTTTTTTTACCGCGCTGTCTCTGACAACGCACACACCTAATATGAGCAACTGGGCGACCTTTGCAGTCAGGATTTGCTTTGTGAAGGAGGAGCAGCTGTCTAGACTCCTGATTAGCTATCTTACATAAACATAGACTGAGATGAGACCAGAACTTCCAGGTCAAACAGGAACAGGGGGAACAGGAAAGCTGGAGAAAACATAAAGGGGACACCCACCTTAGCATGTTGCCAAGAATTACACCAGTGCATTAGGCCTGCTCTCAACCTGCTTCAAATACAAATAAACTGAACTTGACCATCAGCGTATTAGCATGAAGCTTTTACTGTTACATTCTATAATAATTATAATGACAACCAGATCTATTGGAGACCACAAATCACAGGCTGAGCTTAGATGCTGCATTCACATTAACTTGTCTGTTAGTGGTATAATAGACTCATATGGGTAATTATTTGTCCATATTAAGTAAGTGAATGTCAGAACAATTAGAAATGAGTAAGCAACAGTTACCTGGAAAATTATCATAGTCTTCTTTCAATCCTGAGGACCATCATCTTGTAGCATTTCTAGCTAGCACTGCTCTTTTCAACTTGGCTCGTAGCTAAGCTAGTAGCTACTAGCTAGTGTTAATAATAATAATAATAATAATAATAATAATAATAATAATAATAATAATTTTTAAATGTACTTATGTCTGCATTGAAATTTCCTCCTTTTTCTTTCTTCTCCTATTTTTCTCAGTTTTAACGCTTGATTTATTCTTTGCACCTAGATGTTTGGACCACGTGATTTCACGAAATAATACACACTTGTTGCGTTCTTGTTGCGCAGCGCGCACACACACACACGCACGCGCACGCACGCGCGCACACGCACAGAGAGAGGTGCAAGCAGGTGTGTGCCGCCGTTAGCTATTAGCTTCAGCATGAGTTTGGACAGGCTCTTTGAGGAAATCCTCTTGACAGAACAGCAGCTCATCGAACAGTCGGAAAAACTCAGAGAGGGTGAGTATTTTTGGTAGAGTAAATTAAACCTTTCATAGGGATACATACGTGTTTGCGAAAGGTTCTTGAGTGTATTGTCAATTAATGGCGTGTGTGAATTGACATTTATCGCAGTGAAGGCAGCCAATATCAGATGCAGAGGGAAGATTAAGAGTTCGACGGAGGCAATTGAGAAAATCAAACATGAACATGAAATAACGGTAGGACTTAAACTATACATACACCAGCAGTTTGTCAAAATGTCATTTTAACATTTGCTGTCAAGGAACACAGTAGCGCCCATTAATACTACAAGTGCACAACACAACAGTCAGTTGACAGACTGAAAATACTACGTTTGTGTTCAGTTTGACTTAGTTTGAACATGTTTAATGTATGTTAAATGCCTGCATTTATAAATACAGCCATTCACAACTGCTGACAAGTTGCCTAGATTAAGTATTTCTAACACACATTCATATTCACTCACTGATGGCACAGAGAAAGTTTGGGATTTGTGTTTTACTCAACGTGAACTCTGGAGTCCAGATTCAATCCTGTAATCTTCTGATTACCGGACAACCTGCTCTGTCTCCTGAGGCACAGGCACCCAGGTTGGACCATGTGGGAGTCAAGAGTGGTTTTAAAGGAGAATAGATAATCACAAAAGCAGCAATGTAGGGTTGTTTTGCCTTGAAGGAGAATACAATATGAGATGCACTGAAGTAAGCTTAAGAAGTGTGTATTGGCATATTGATGGGCTGATCTTCTTTGATTTAAATCTCTCCCATTCCTTTGATCAGGAGAGGAAAGGATCGATTGTAAGTACCACTGTAAAATCAATGGCTAATTTACACCGGATAACATTAGTGAGACCTCTATGTGAGATATGATGTGTAAGACACACTTGTTGACCTTTGTGAAATATTATCAGTTCCCTCCAGTGCATGCTGCAAGTGGCCATTGGGTCGCAGGAGTAAATATCTTGGATTAAAGTGAAATCACGATTTGCCCGAAAACACACCTGTTCTGATTTCTCAGAAGTATCTCTTGCAACTAGAAATAGTGCTGTGTTTAGTATAGTGAGTTTACAGCTTATGATGTCATTTTGCTTTTTAATAAAAGTTGTCTTTTTACCACGCTGAGGAATCTGCTTTTGTTCTTGACAGCCTGGAGAAAGAGCTGGAAAAATGCATCAAACTAAACTCACGCTTGGGGCTTGCTAAACTAATATATCCTATTTAACGTCTATGGCTGAGTACAGGATACAGATAATGTTATAGTATCAAGGAAACTGGTCATATTTGTACCTTGTGATTTTCATGCACCAGCTGTCCATGGAAGAACTTTCATCCCATCTCATTTCTTGTCCTGTGGTATAAGTAACACATCTCCCAGTAATGTATCTGGCTTGCTGTACTTCTGTCTGCCGTATTGTGTGTCCTAACATGCCACTCATCCGTTTGACCTCCAGGCTCAGCAGTTGTCTGCATTGAGTCTGCAGCGTGATCTGATGAATAAATGTGGAGACCAGATGTTGAAAGTAATCGAGGAGCTGCTCTGCCAGAAGAGCCACCTCGAGGACAGTCTGGTAGGATGGAGCTTGAGTCACTATTTATATTTTGTTTAATATGATCAGCTGGTCAGCTTCTGTTGTGTAAACATTGTGACACAAAATGTCTTAAAGTTCTTGGTACTAAAGTAGGTCCTGTAGAGACAGATGGCTGCGGTGTGTGTGTGTGTGTGTGTGTGTGTGTGTGTGTGTGTGTGTGTGTGTGTGTGTGTGTGTGTGTGTGTGTGTGTGTGTGTGTGTGTGTGTGTGTGTGTGTGTGTGTGTGTGTGTGTGTGTGTGTGTGTGTGTGTGTGTGTGGAGGGGGGATTACAGTGCTCTCCAGATGTACCTGTAGATCATGCAAGAGGCCCCCCATAGTCCATCTGCTCACCTGAGAAAAGTGAGCAGAGTGATCATGATTCTATAAGGGCTATTGCACTAATGTGAGTAAATATTGATTCATCTCTTAGAAATTGTAATTGGCCATTTAGGACTTATTGTGCAGGACTCTTGGAGTCAAGTAAAAACGTTAAAAGCAAATAAGTCTTATATCAGTTAAAATAGAAAAACAAAATACGGCAAAGGACTTAAACACGATACAAAGAATAAAAAAACAAAAATATAATAGACTACGAATACTATAACTAACATATGAAGGGTTAGGATAAGAAGTATATACACTTGTAGTATATATGGTTGTTGTATAATGACCAGCAGCTGTCTGAATATTGGTATTTCTCATGGTCAGGCAAAGATAAAGAGGCAGTCTAAAGAAGAAGAGGAAAACTTCCTTCAAGAGATCTCCAGGTTCAACCGTGACTTCAGTCTTCGAGGAAACAGGGAACCTGTGTTCACGAGCCAAACACACACTGAGAACCAGAACCTTGAGAAGGATGTGGAATCTTTATACAAAGGTCACAGAACACCGATTCTTGTCAGTTTGTTTTTTTTAATCACTGGCGAGACAAAGGTTAGATAATGTAGACTGGGATTTGATAGTTTATATACAAATAGTTTGATTCACTAGTCAGCTGAGAATTAAAGAATGTGGATGCAGAATGAATGTGAAGTGGAAAAAGATTAAGTCGTTGTTGTTGTTTAAAAGCATTATATTATCAGTACTTCCACAAAATTGAAATGAAAAATAAACTTCTGTGGAAGATGTTCAGGAAGTAATCCTAATTAAATCACAGGGAGGAGGTGGAAGCAGTGTGCAGGTTCAACTCTGTGTGGTACATAAACATGAAGCAGTAATTAATTCACTCAGTTTCAAACTTACATCACATCACTAATAATACCCAAGTGGGGAGTGTATCCATATTTGTATGGAGAAATAATGAACTGTAAATGCAAAGTATCATTGTAGCAATGTTTGCATTGAGCAGAGTATGTTTTTTAGATAGTTTGTATAGTATACAAGCAAAGATGCAGACATTTGAGAATACATGTGGAGAATTCTTCATGTATTAAACCGACAAGCAGTGCTGGATGTTATGGGTGTGGAAAACACACTATCTCACTGACGAACCACTCTGTTAACTTGATTTGAACCTTCATGACTTTGGGAAGTTTTCATCGCCGGAGAAACAGATGACTTTGTATGAGTGAACAGCATTGTGTGTTAAAAAGTTTTTTACTTTTTGTAATATTCAGAACTGGAGACGATGAGCCAGGGAAACAGTCGAGTGATGGAGGAGAAGAACGAACTCCTGCTTGAATTACAAGGCTTAAAAAACATCCAGAAAGGTAAATATTGAATTTTCTGGACAAATGTGCCTCTGAAAAGGCACATGAATAATGTCTCAGGGTTTCAGCTTGTTGTTGACTGAGAATTTGTTCACCCACACATGTCATTTCATTCATTATTCATGTGGCTCATTTTATTTAGTCATTCGACCTATCCTTTTCTGCAATAGGATGTTTTAGAAGTCCAGAGAGAGATGAGAAAGGAAACCTCTCCCAGTTTGTTTTTCACGTCCTCTGTTAAAGCAAACATAGCTGAGTCAGAGAAAGGAATATTTAAACCTGCTCATACTGAGTATGATGAGAAAATATTTGTAATTATGTGTAATGCGTTGAAAGAGCTTCTGTATCACTGGTTTGCATTCTCTGCTGGAGGATGCATGATTCAGGATCTGCTGAATATTCCACACGTGTTCAGTCAGTAAATATTTGACTAATGCACGTTTGTTTCTGTATTTCCCTGGACTTGATTCTGGATTTGATTTGTCGCTCGTGTTTCCAGACTTGGCTCGTCAGTTAAGTGCGGCAGTGGTGACAACACAGTCTCTGAAAGCAGAAAGACACTCAGCCAGTCAGAGACATCTCACCGACAGCACCTGCCTCAGGTGAGCCGTACCCACTGTCTGAATGCTGAGGGGGAGTTCCAGTCTTTCTATCATAGATTCAAATGAGGACATTACATAGTGTGGATATGTGAGTGTTGTGTGGTTTCCTCACTGCCTGAGGCTAGAGTATAACTGATACATCAGTAGTGGCACTAAGTGCTTTATTATAATTCTAAATTCACTGAGCAAAGCCAAGTATTTCATGAACCAGCTGTACAATGCAGCAGTGTGATGGTTCTTTTTGATCAAATGCGTTACTCCTACTGTACAAAAGTACTGATCCAACCAGCACCCTGCGTAGTCTGTTGTCTCCGTCCTGCTAAGTAAAGCAGCATTAAGACCGTTTAATTGTATGAATACTTTGACCTGTGCTATATTTCATTCAGTCAACCAGTGGGGAAAAGAGAAACTAATGTAACTGAAGGCAGGAGGGTTGAAAAGGAGGTTTGGAGAGTTTGAGTGGCAAGGATTCTCCAGTCTGACTCAGCCCTGAGTTCAGAATTCAGTAGCATTAGTTATTTTGTTAATTTCATTGACTCATACGCACAGGACTGCTTTGTCAGTCTCTTGTCAATGCTTTAATTGTTATGGTGTTTTACACTGAAGTGGAACACGCACTAATATAGGTTCATCTGCTCATTTTCATGAGAAGTTCAGTTTTAATGAGACATTTGATGCTGTGACTTCATGATTGATCCAAGTGAACTGCTGGTGTTTGTGGACTTATTTATGGAAAGACAGAGGAAATAATCCTGTTTGTCTTTGTCACCTGTGAGAGTTGTTTGCACTAAACCAATAATTTAATGTGCATACTCTGCTCAATATCACATTCTGTTGCAGAAGCTACACCGTTGTCTGCAAGAGGGTTTGATGAGAGAATATGCATGTGTCATTTAAACACGAGCGTCTGTCTCAGACAGGGAACAGCTCCTCTGATGGTCAGCTCTTGTGAGACATAACTAGTAGGTGAGCGATGGTCAACATCGTTTCTCCTCATCCCTCATTTAATTACATCTTGAGATCAATAGAATTCCAGGAAGAAAGGGTCATTGTTATTGCTGATGCCTCTACTTTGGATAATGATGTCTCCTTGATGGTGATTATGCATGTGAAGCATTTAAGCTTTTGGTGTCTAAGATGTCTTAAAATTTCTGATTTGAACATTAGGTTTAGAACAGACAGTGTGTGTGTGTGTATCGTTCAGCATCAGTGCTTCTGTCCACATGTTTATGTTGTTGTCCTATCTACGTCCACTCACCCTCTCTTCCAGTCCTGCTTTAAATCATGTATGTAGTTAACAAGTCCTGTTCATCCATCAGCTTCATTAAACATACTCGGTCCTTCATTACACCCAGGCTTATTAGCTCCAGGAAGTGCTGAGGATGTGGCTTTGGAAGAGAGGGACCCTCTCTCACTCATTCTTATGATCATCCACTCTGAGCTGGAGTCATCAATCCCATCCTCCTCAACATCCTCATCCTGCAGCGTCCCTTTAAAACGCATATTTAACTCTCCACTTATTGATCCTTGGAAATTGAATGCATGTCAGTTCCAATGAGTGCCACAGTCATTTAAAAAGGGTTCAGTGTGCAAAAACAGAGCAGTCACTGGTGTTGATTGTTCACTGTCATAAGATAAGATGATCGTTCATTTATCCCACAGCAAGGACATTTTAGAAAGGAAACTACAGCAGACAGAACATATACAACATGTTAGAAAAAAAGATACATGTTTATTTATCTTCTGCTGACAGTATTTCCAGGAGTAAAATGATATCCACTTGGGAATGGTCCATATTACTGTGGCAGATGAGTAAAATTGCACACAATGGTGATATTTACTGTACTGACTCCCTGTGATATTTTGACCCATTAGTATTGCACATAATTTAACAGCAAACTGACATGAAACAAACAAAAAAATAGATAATGAAAATAAAATAGAAATTAGATTTCTCACACACTGGTCTGGAGGTGGATTAGACATGGATGATGCCTGGAACAAAGCACTACAATCTGCTGAGGAATGAGGACTGAGTTGTTGGAGTCTGTTCACTCACTTCTTCTAGAGACAGAACAGCACACTCAGAACTTAAAGAATTCCTCTGATTCACTGACTTCACCATTGCCTATCGTGAAATGGACATGAGAGCTATTTTTAGTGTCATTCTGGGGCTGACTGAATGTGAAGACCATTCACCTAATCTGCCTTTTTGTGCTCAATTAGCCTTATGCAGAGTGTGTGTCCAGATGTCCCAGCCACTAAACTCAGAAATTAAAATATGTTTAATGACGTAATGCGAGTTGAGTTTTGACACGACGTCTGGAAAAATAGTTTGAACTGAAGTGTCTCTTGTGTCTGTATGTGTTGAGTTCACTGGGATTTGTTGACACTAAGATATCCAGAATCAGGATTTCTCATCAGTCTGTTCAATCAACACTGTCCGTTGATTTCCTGTTTTCCTAAAGTCTTTCTTTGTTTTACCTCACCTGTCAGACAATTAATGTAAATGTCAGGCAGGGCCGTTGATGTTGAGCTACTGTGAGGCCTGTTAATGTTTAACTATGACCTAGGTGCTGAATGTTGTCAGTGCTGAACTTGTTTTAATAGCTCATTTATACTTTGTTGTGCGTAGGCCTACCTCCCTCACATTTGGACATTTTGACACATCGGACCAATGTCAAAATAATGTGAACTCGGCTTGGTGTAATCTCTCTAAAAGTCCTTAAACCGACAGTTTTCTTTTGTTTGTTCAGTAGATAGGTAGATAGATGGATACTTGATTTGATCTCACAAGAGAAATTCACAATAACAAACAGTATTGCTCATGTTCACTGAAACAATTCAAGAATTGTGAAGGTCGAAGTATTTCTGAGAATTTCATAAGTCACTGACTTTTTTTTTTGTTCAACAGATTGAAGGAGGAGCTAAAGGTTCATGAGGAAGGAGACCAGGAGCTTCTGTGGGAGACTCTCAGATCAGAGTTACAGGCCTTACAATCCGTAAGTTCTTTCATTCAAGCTACTGAAGAATCACATGCACAGAAATTTTACTCTCAAAACATTTTTGTAATTAATTCGACGTTACTTACTAGCCAATAATGACAATAGTATTCACTACTCATCCAGATTTCTGCTCTTTTCAATTGTAGAAGTTGGATGGCAGCCAGGATAAATAGCACAAATAGCTTTGGCACTGTAAGGATGATACTGGAAAAACAAATAAAAATAAAGAACAAATACCTGCTGATGAATACATGGAAGGGAAACGCAGAAGGAAACTGGATGTAGGAATTCTACGTGAGACGGAATTCTACGACAGACACTTATGTTTTGTATTTGTGCTAAAAGTGTTTCTGCTTGACTCTTGTCACATGACATGTTTTCTGCCTGACTGTTATAAGTTGTTGTTTGATAGCAGAGTCCTTTCGTCATTTGCTTCAGTGAAGTGTCCAATTCCCTATGTGCATGCTGCCCTCTATTGGACAATGTGTAACACTACAATCCCAGGGTTTGTTAAATCACAGTAGATAAATCTGAGCGTATAATTCACTACAACAATAACCTGTTGTCATCAGTTGTGTGGGCTTCCTGGGTGATTGACTTGGGGCCCATTCCAGAAAGCAGGTTAAGTTTGTCAATCCTGACATGAGGAGGCCTAAACTGCAGTTCTTTCCTCATTTCAGGGTAACTTATAAACGAAATTATATAGTATAGTGTATGAGTATATGAAAGTATAAAGTATAAACTTTGACATACATTTGATTTCTGTCTGTTTACATGAAAAGAGAATTGAAAATTCTGCAGTTTTCCAAAGTAAACCTACTTTCTTCAACA
>NW_027614368.1:0-27103 GCF_965212315.1 Lampetra planeri | reverse complement strand
AGGCATATACCTATGCCATTATATATACCTATGCCATAGAGGCATATACCTATGCCATTATATATACCTATGCCATAGAGGCATAGGTGAGGAAGAGGGTTTGGGGGGGTATTGAGTGCTCTGACGTAAAAGTAATAGTTTTATTAGAGCATATGTTAAGTTTCGTTTATGTTTTTTTTATAATATTTTTATTGGGGGTCGCTGTGGTTGTTTTAAGCCCTTCTCCCTATTTTTCTGCTTTAGGCTTAGTATTTGTTGCTGTTTCTGGGTGTATTGTTATTTTGTACCATGGGGGTACCTTTTTATCTTTAGTTCTGGTTCTATTATATCTTGGTGGGATGATGGTAGTTTTTGTGTATTCGGCAGCCTTGGCTGCCGATCCTTACCCTGAGATTCTTGGGGTCGGTTGTTTTGATTTTTTATAGTCTGTGTTTTATGCGTTTGTTTTGCTGGCTATTTTTATTTTAATAATTTTTTATTGAGCACATTAGTGGCTTGTGATGGGGTAGATTATGTTGGTGGTATTTTTGGGGCCGAGTGGTTAGGAGTCACGACTTTTTATGAGGTTGGGTTTATTCTTATGTTGGCTGGATGAGCTTTATTAGTTTGTTTATTTTCTGTTTTAGTAGTTGTTCGTGGGGTAGATCGTGGGGCCCTGCGAGCTGTGAGACTAAGTGTAATTAGAGCTAGGGCAAAGGCTATTAATGGTAAGGTGGCAGAGTTTAGTCGGTGCGCTTCTGTCAGTATTGTCGAGGGTTTTAATTGGTTACTGGCTAATCCTTTTGGTCCAATTTTTTCAAGTCAGGTTAGGTCTATTGCTTGGGTTATTAGTTTTTGGCTTCATACCAGAGATAGACGGGATAGGGAGCGATGAATAATGTGTGGGTAGAATGCTAGTTGAGTAAAAAAGGAGAATACAGTCTGGTTAGTTTTTTTATTAGTTAACTCCATAGAGATAACTAAGCTAATAATGAATATAATTAGGGCAATAGTTTTAATGTAGGGCGGTATTGTAAAGATTTGAGGTTTTATTGGTGGTAGTGTGCTTGTCAGAATTAATCCTGAGATTATACTACCTCAGGCTAGACGTTTTAGGGGGTTTTTAATGAAGTTATTTTCGTGTGTGGGGGTCATGGCTAAATATCGTGGTGTGCCGGAGGCTGATATAATAATTAGTCGTGAGCTATAGGCAGTTGTTAGTGTTACGGCTAGGAGGGTAACTATTAGGGCCCAGGCATTAGTATAGGAGGTGTTTAGGGCTTCTAGAATAAGGTCTTTTGTGAAGAAACCGGCTAGGAACGGCAAGCCTATTAATGCTGCTGATCCAATGGTTATGCAGGATGTTGTTAGAGGGAGATTATTGTTTAAACAACTAAATTTTCGAATGTCTTGTTCATTGTTTATATTATGAATAATACTTCCTGAGCATAAGAAGAGTATGGCTTTGAAAAAAGCATGTGTACATATATGGAGGAAGGCAATGTGTGGGTGGTTGAGGCCAATTGCTACTATTATTAGGCCCAGCTGGCTTGATGTAGAAAAGGCAATAATTTTTTTGATGTCATTTTGGGTTGTTGCACAAAGGGCAGCGAAAATAGTGGTCATTGCTCCAAGGCATAGCGTTATTTCTAATATAAAGGGGTAATTTTGAAATAGTGGGTGGAGTCGAATAAGAAGGAATACCCCTGCAACAACTATAGTACTTGAGTGAAGTAGGGCTGAAACAGGTGTGGGGCCCTCTATTGCAGCTGGGAGTCAGGGGTGGAGTCCGAATTGAGCTGATTTTCCTGTGGCTGCGATTAAGAATCCCAGGGTTGGGATAATGTATTGTTGATCAGATAAAAGTAGAGTAATTTGTTGTAAATCTCAGGAGTTAGTGTTGGAGCATATTCAGACTATACTTATTACTAGTCCAATGTCTCCGATGCGGTTGTAGGCTACTGCTTGAAGAGCAGAAATGTTAGCTTTTGTTCGACCTGATCATCAACTAATCAGAAGGAAGGATATAATTCCTACCCCTTCTCAGCCAATAAATAGTTGTAGAAGGTTATTTGCAGAGATAAAGGTGATTATTGTAATTAAAAATAGAAGAAGATATTTAAAAAATTTGTCTACAAGTCGTTCTTTTTCTATATATCATTGTGAGAATTCTATAATGCTTCAGGTGATTACTAAGGCGATTGGGGTAAAAATAGCGGTATATTTGTCGATTTTAAAAGATGGGGCAATATTAAATAGGGTTCAGTCTATCCAGGGTTTTAGTGTAAGAGTGGTCTCTATATTTTCGTTTAAGTAAATAGTTAATGGGATTAGACTAATAAATATAGAGGTTTTAACTAGTTTAGTTGTAAGAATTATAGATGGTTTTGGTATAATGATAGGGGGAAGAAGGATAATAATTGTAAGTAGTGCTCCGGAGTTTATAATTAGGGTTAGATAGTTAGAATTCATTAGCTTCTACTTGGACTTGCACCAAGATTGGTGGCACCTAAGGCCAGCGGATTTCTGCTTATCCTTTAGAAGCTCGAGAGGACTGTGGAGTTGAACCTCAGGGGAAAGAATTAGCAGTTCTTAGTGCTGCCTTGCTCCTCTCGGCAGGCAGAGGGGTTTTAACCTTCATTATTAGACTCACAATCTAATGTTTTATTTAAACTATGCGTGCCTCTAATTATAATAGTGCTTGGATTGGCAATAAGAAGAATGACAGGGGCTATATGTATAAGTATTAGAAGATGTTCTCGGGTGGTACTAGGATTAACTGGAGCATGTTTATTAGGGTGTTCATGTTGTGTTATAATAAGCATATTTAGTGAGAAAAGAGCAGTTAATGTCATGCTTAGGCCTAGTGGGATAATAGTTCAATTTGATCAGCTAAATAAGGAGGTGATGATTAGAATTTCTGCTATAAAGTTTGGGAATGGGGGTAGGGCTATATTAGCAAATGTTATTATAAGTCATCAGAATGATATTAGAGGAAATAGGGCTTGTAGGCCTCGGTTTATAAAGATTGAACGTGTGTGAGTACGCTCATATGTGATATTAGCAAGACAAAATAAGCCTGATGACACTAATCCGTGTGCAATTATTATTGCAAGAGCTCCAGATCATGCTCAGGGTGTTATTGTGAAAATTCCAGCTACAACTAAGCCTATATGGCTGACAGATGAGTAGGCAATTATAGATTTTAGGTCTGTTTGTCGTAAACAAATTGAACTAGTCACAATTATTCCTCATATAGCAATAATTATAAAAGGGATAGCCAAGTCTTTAGTTAGGGGGATAAATAATGATGACATGCGAATTATGCCATAGCCTCCTAGTTTTAATAGAATTGCGGCTAAGACCATAGAGCCTGCAATTGGAGCTTCTACGTGAGCTTTTGGTAATCATAAGTGGAAGATATAAAGAGGTATTTTAATCAAAAAGGCTAAAAAGCAGGCAACTCATCACAAGGCTTCAGATCATGGTGTGTTTGAGAGTAGCGAGAGATTCTTGAAAGGGGGATGATGTATGTTGATAGGGAGTTTAAGTGGGTTTGAATCATAATGAGGGCAAGAAGTAGGGGGAGAGAGGCAGATAAGGTATAGAAAAGGAAATATAGACCAGCTGTGAGCCGTTCTTTCTGGTTTTCCTCAGCGGGGTAATAATTAAAAGGGTGGGGATTAGGGTAGTTTCAAAGGCAATATAAAATATTAGCAGGTTGGAGGCCCCAAAAGTAATACATAGAAGGACTTGAAGGAGGATAAGTAAAGAGATTATTGTTTTTTGTCGTGTGATTGGCTCAGTTTTTATGTGTGCTTGGCTAGCTATAATGGTTAGGGGTAGTAGTCAGCAAGAGAGTATAATTAGTGGGCATGAAAATTGGTCAATGCTTAAGAGGGAGTTGGTTGAATTATGCTCAGTTATGTCTGTGCTTAATGTGAGTGTTGTCAAAGTTGCAATTAAAAAGCTGAAGAAGGTTGTAGCAGTTCATAACATGCTTTTTTTGTTAATTAAAAAGGTTATTGGAATTAATATAATTGAGGGGATGATGAGTTTTAGCATTTTAATAGATTTAGGGCTTTTAATTGGTCGGTGTTATGAGTACGAGCTGTTGCAATTATTAAAGATAGTCCCATGCCAGCTTCACAGGCTGAAAAGGTTAAAATAATAAGTGGTGCTGCTATTATTGGAAGTGACGTATTGTTTAAGGCTCATAGTGCTGTAGAGACATATAGTGCTAGGGCTATGCTTTCTAAGGTAAGTAGAAGAGAAAGAAGGTGTTTTCGTTGCAGGGATAGGCCTAATAGGGCTAGGAAGAAAGATGTAAAAATTAATGTCAGGGGCATGTGAGAGTAGGTGTTCCTGAAAGTTCAGGATTAATTGAGCCGAAATCAATTGTCTTAATTAGACTAAACCCCAATAAACTATTCTGCTCAATCAAGTCCTCCTTGTAATCATTCATAGATTAGGCCTAATGTAAGAAGAATGACAAATAGGGAAGCTCAAAGAAGGGTTAATTCCGGGTGAGAAATGTTTGTTGCTCATGGAGATGGGAGAAGAAGAGCAATTTCTAAATCGAATAGTAAAAATAGAATAGCTACTAGAAAGAATCGAAGGGAGAATGGTAGGCGGGCAGATCCTTGTGGGTCGAAGCCGCATTCGTAGGGGGAAAGTTTTTCACTATCAGGTTTTATAATCGGCAGTCAAAATGCTAGTAGGGCTAAAATAGACGATAGTGTTAGAGTTAGGGGTAATTATAACTATGAAGGAGTTCATATGCCTTTTCTTGGGTTTATACCAGGTTTGGTTGGTTGGAGGCCAACTATATTAAGTGTATTAAAAAGGCAGGTTAGGTTAAGAGCCTCATCAGTAGATCGAGATATACAAGAATAGTCAAACAACATCTACAAAGTGTCAGTATCAAGCAGCGGCTTCGAAACCGAAGTGATGTTTAGAGGTAAAATGATATTGTATGTGTCGTACTAGGCATGTAAGTAGAAATAGGGAGCCAATAATTACATGTAAGCCGTGGAAACCTGTTGCGACGAAAAAAGTAGAGCCGTATACGCTGTCTGCTATTGTAAATGGGGTTTCATAGTATTCTATAGCTTGAAGGGCTGTGAAGTAAAGTCCAAGCAGAACTGTCCAGGGCTAGAGCTTGAGTTGCTTCTGTTCGGTTTTTTTCAGTAATACTATGGTGGGCTCAGGTTACGGATACTCCGGAGGCAAGTAGAACTGCAGTATTTAATAGTGGTACTTCAAATGGGTTCAGTGGGGTAATTCCTGTTGGAGGTCATATTAGGCCAAGCTCTAGAGTTGGTGCCAGGCTGGCGTGATAGAAAGCTCAGAAAAAACCTGCGAAAAAACAGACTTCTGAGATAATAAACAAGATTATTCCATAGCGTAGGCCTTGTTGAACTGGAGAAGTGTGATGGCCTAGAAAGGTGCCTTCTCGAACAACATCTCGTCATCATTGATATATTGTAAGAAGTATCAGAATTAGGCCTAGTGTTATTAAGATATAAGAATTTTTATGGAATCATATGGCTAGGCCGGAGGTTATTAATAGTGCGGCGCCAGCACCGGTTAGGGGTCAGGGGCTTGGGTCTACCATGTGGTATGCGTGAGCTTGGTGGGACATAGACGTTTTCTTGAAGATAAAGGGTTAAAAGTAGAATAAAGACGTATGCTTGGATTATAGCAACAGCTAATTCTAGAATAGTTAAAAGGAAAAGGAGTAATGAGGTAGCTAGTGTAAGTGAGATTATTGGCATTACTGCAAAGGTGGTAATAGAGATTAATTGAATAAGTAGATGTCCAGCTGTTAAATTGGCAGTTAGTCGGACTCCTAGAGCAATAGGTCGGATGAAAAGGCTAATAGTTTCGATAATAACAAGTATAGGGATGAGTGCAATTGGGGTGCCTTCTGGTAATAAGTGGGCTAAGGCTTCTGTTGGTTTTTTTTGTAAGCCGATAAGAACCGTAGCTAATCATATTGGTACTGCTAACCCTATATTTATTGATAGTTGGGTAGTAGGTGTATATGTGTAAGGTAATAACCCTAGAAGGTTGATTGTTAGGATAAATATTATAGAGGCTATACAGATTAGGGCTCATTTGTGTCCTTGTGAGTTGATTGGAGTAAATAGTTGTTTAGTGATAGTTATTAGTGTAGGTATCAGTAGTGTGTGGTAGCGAGATTTAATAAAATTTGGTGTTTGTAAAATTAGTAAAATACTAGGGATTAGTATAGCTAATCAGGGCTAGAGGGAGCCCAAATATGGTTGGGGATTTAAATTGGTCAAAAATTGCTAGTGTCATGGTCAGGTTCAGGTGGGTTGTTTGGGTTTAGTGGCTTGTTGAGCAGAGACGGTGTTTTGTGTTTGGTAAAATATAATAGTTGGCATAATTAGTAATAAAATAATTAATCATGATACTGTAAGTATAGAAAATCAAGGAGCGGGGCTCAAGTTGTGGCATATCACTAAGGGAGAACATATTCACCCATCTTCAGCTTAAAAGGCTGATGCTAAGTTAGCTTCTTAGTGGCAGTATATATGTTAGGATTCTAATACATCAGTAGTTCAACTTTCGAAATATGAGAGAGGAACAGCTTCTAGTGCGATTGGTATAAAACTATGATTTGCACCGCAGATTTCTGAGCATTGACCAAAATATAGGCCTGGTCGAATTGTAATAAATGTTGCTTGATTTAATCGGCCTGGGACTGCATCTACTTTAGTACCTAAAGATGGGATAGTTCAGGAGGTGGATTACATCTTCTGATGTAATTAACATGCGAATAGGGGATTCTATTGGTACTACGATGCGATGGTCTACGTCTAGAAGGCGGATTCCTCCTGGCTCTAGTTCATTAGTTGGCGTTATGTAAGAGTCAAATTCGATCTGATTATAATCAGTGTATTCATAGGATCAGTATCATTGATGTCCAACTGCTTTAATTGTTAAATGTGGGTCACTGATTTCGTCGGTAAGGTAAAGAATGCGTAGGGATGGAAGAGCAATTATAATGAGGACAATGGCTGGTATAACTGTTCATACGATCTCTACTTCTTGAGAATCAAGAGAGTGTTTATTTGTGAATCGGGGTAGTAACTATCAGAGTAATAAGATAGAAAATTAGTACACTAATTAAGAATACAACTGTTAGAGTGTGATCATGAAAATGAATAAGTTCTTCTATGATAGGGGAGGCTGCATCTTGAAGTCCTAGTTGAGCTTGCTGTGCCATAAGAAGCAAGATACATGAGTATAAGCTCATAATATTACCTTGACAAGGTAGTGTAATAGTTTTACTAGTATCTTAAGAAAGTGGCAGATATGGTTATGCACCTGGCTTGAAACCAGCGTAGGGGGGTTCGAATCCCTCTTTTCTTGAAGTTAGCTTGGACATAGGCTGGTTCTTCATAAGTATGGTAGGGAGGTGGGCAGCCATGAAGTCATTCAATATTAGTGTTGAGAAGGTCTGTAGCAACAGCTTTGCGTTTAGAAGAGAAGGCTTCTCATAAGATAAATATAAATAGTATAACGGCAATTAATGAGATTGTTGATCCAATTGAGGAAACTACATTTCATGTAGTGTAGGCATCTGGGTAGTCCTGAAGTAACGTCGTGGTATGCCAGCTAAACCTAGGAAATGTTGGGGGAAGAATGTAAGATTTACACCAGTAAACATAATTACAAAGTGTGCTTTTGATCAGGTTTCGTTAAGTGTATAGCCCGTGAATAGTGGGAAATCAGTGGACGAAGCCCGCCATGATTGCGAAAACAGCTCCTATAGATAATACATAATGGAAGTGGGCTACTACATAGTAAGTATCATGAAGGATAATATCTAGTGATGAGTTGGATAAAACGATTCCGGTGAGTCCTCCTACAGTGAATAAGAAAATAAAGCCTAAGGCCCATAGTATGGGGGTGTGTCATACGATTTTTCCGCCATGGAGAGTAGCTAGTCAGCTAAAAACTTTAACTCCTGTTGGGATGGCAATAATTATTGTGGCTGATGTAAAGTAGGCTCGTGTATCAACATCTATTCCTACTGTAAATATGTGATGGGCTCATACAATAAACCCTAGAACCCAATAGCCCATTATTGCTCAGACTATTCCTATATATCCAAATGGTTCTTTTTTTTCCGGAGTAATAGGCAACTACATGAGAGATAATTCCAAAGCCTGTAAGATTAGAATATAAACTTCAGGATGTCCAAAGAATCAAAATAGATGTTGGTAAAGAATTGGGTCTCCTCCCCCTGCAGGGTCGAAGAAAGATGTATTTAAATTACGATCTGTTAAAAGTATAGTAATGGCGGCTGCAAGTACAGGAAGTGATAGAAGAAGGAGGACTGCAGTATTAAAACGGATCAAACAAATAAAGGAATTTGGTATTGTGTTATAGTTGGGGGCTTTATATTAAAAATTGTTGTGATAAAGTTGACTGCCCCTAGAATTGATGAAATACCAGCTAGGTGAAGGGAGAAAATTGTTAAGTCAACAGAGGCCCCTGTGTGGGCTAAATTTCCTGCTAGGGGGTGGGTATACGGTTCATCCCGTTCCGGCCCCTGCTTCAACTCCTGCGGAAGCTAAAAGTAGAAGGAGTGAGGGTGGAAGTAGTCAAAAGCTTATGTTGTTTATACGTGGGAAGGCTATATCTGGGGCGCTAAGTATTATTGGTACAAGTCAGTTTCCGAAGCCTCCGATTATAATTGGTATAACTATAAAAAAGATTATAACGAAAGCATGGGCGGTTACGATAACGTTAAAGATTTGATCGTCTCCTAGTAAAGTGCCTGGTTGACTTAATTCTGCCCGAATTAGGATGCTTAAAGCAGTTCCCACTATTCCTGCTCAGGCCCCAAAGATTAGATATAGGGTGCCGATGTCTTTATGATTAGTAGAGAATAATCAACGAATGAGAGTCACTGGTAGGATGGCCGAATGTTTAGGCGGTGGGCTGTAGACCCGCTTACAGAGATTCGATTTCTCTTCCTGTCAAATTGACCCTGTGGTGAAGTTCACATCAGATTGCAAATCTGAAGATACAGAAGTATACTCTGTTGGGGTCTATAGATCAAAGCTAAAATTAGCACTTAGCTGTTAACTAAGAGGTTGTAAGTATAACACTTGCTGGTCTAGTAAAAATTTTAGCTTAATATAAAGCATCTGATTTGCGTTCAGAAGATGTGAGTGTGTCTTGCAAATTTTATAATCAGAAATTAAGGGTAGTATCCCTTACTGTAAGCTTTGAAGGCTTAGAGTCTATATAACTTAAATTTCTAGTACATAATAAAGATCGCTATTAGCTGAGGTGTTAGAATGAATAGATTAATTGATAATATTGTCATTAAAGCTATAGGCTTATTTGGGGTCACACGTCAAAGAGTAAGATTTGTTGTTGGACATGGAGGTGATAAAATGATTGATAAGTAGCATATGCGGGTATAAAAAAATAAACTTAACAATGAGCCTATTATTATTATAAACAGATAGATAACAAGGTTTTGGTTGGCGAGTTCAACTGATGCTAAAAGTTTATTGGTAAAACCTGTTAGTGGGGGGAGGCCACCTAGAGATAATAGAAGAAGTAATAAAAGTATTTGAGAAATTTGATTGTGCTTATTTATGGTAAGTGCTGTAATTTTATTAGCTTTTAAAGTGTTGAGGTTAATGAATGTTGTGCTTGTAAGTAAGCAATAGATTAGTGTTGTAACTCAAGTAATTGTTGGGTTAAAGGGAGCTATGCTAGCAATTCAGCCTATGTGTGCGATTGATGAGTAGGCCATAATTTTTCGTGTTTGAGTTTGATTTAGGCCCCCCCAACCTCCAACAAACACTGATAATAAAGCTGGGCCAAGAATAAATGCATTATTTTGATCTTGTGCAATTTGAATAAGGAGAGTAATTGGGGCTAATTTTTGTCAAGTTGCTAGGATCATGCCTGTAGTAAGATCTAGGCCTGCTATTACTTCTGGAAGTCAGAAGTGTATTGGAGCTATACCTAATTTAAATATGAGAGCAAGAGTTATAGCGTTAAGGATAATTGGGTCGCTTGATGGGCTGATTGCTCAATTTCCTGAGTGCCAAGCGGCTAAACAGGCAGTAACAAGAAGTGTGGCAGAGCCTGCACTTTGAGCAATGAAGTATTTAGTAGTTGCTTCAATTGAACGTGGGTGATGTGTTTTAGCTATTAGCGGGATAATAGCAATTGTATTAATTTCTAATCCGATTCAAGCTAGAATTCAGCTGGTGCTTGAGAATGTTACAAGTGTGCCAAGACCTAGAGTTATTAGTAGTGTAGATTGAATTAAGGGGGATAGCATATAGTAAGAGATGCTGGTAACATCATATTTGGGGTATGGGCCCAAAAGCTTTATTTAGCTTATCTTACTTAGGATGTGGTGTAATGGAAACACGGAGGGTTTTGGTCTCTCAGATTAAGGTTCGAATCCTTTCATACTCGAGGAAGAAAGGGGGTAATATCCCCTGTAGCCACTCTATCAAAGTGGTTCCTATTTTCGGACATACTTCCACTGTTAAAAATCCAGTTTATTATTAGTGTTTATATTTGAGGTACTCCTGCCCCCCCCAGTGACACAGCGAGGGATAGTTGAAGAGTAAAAAGGGCTAGGTTGAGGGGTAGAAAATTCTTTCACATAAGGTGTATCAGCTGATCATATCGGAATCGGGGGTATGAGGCTCGGATTCAGAGGAATAGGATAATGAGTGGGGTTGCTTTTATTATTACATTAATAATTGGTAAAATATTTAAATTGTTTGGTCCAAGAGGTCCTAGAAATATAATTGCTGTAAGGGTATTTATAAATAAGATATTAGAGTATTCAGCCAGAAAAAATAAAGCGAATGGACCTCCAGCATATTCTACATTAAAACCAGAGACAAGTTCTGATTCTCCCTCAGTTAAATCGAACGGGGTTCGGTTTGTTTCTGCCAAAGTAGAAGAAACAAATCATATTGCTGCTAGTGGTCAGCTTGAGAGTAGGAATCAGGTGTGTTCTTGCGTATAAATAAAGGCTTGAAGGGAAAATCCTCCTGTTAAAATAATTAAACATAATAGAATTAAGCCTAGGCTTACTTCATATGAGATGGTTTGGGCTACGGCTCGAAGTGCTCCGATTAGCGCATATTTTGAGTTAGAGGCTCAACCTGAGCCAAGGGTGGCGTAGACTGATAAGCTTGAAATTGCTAAAATTACAAGAAGAGTAAGATTAATAGTGGAGATTGACTGTGGTATGGGAATAAATATTCAGAGCGATAGAGCTAAAGTTAGCGCTATAATGGGGGCTGCGATAAATAAGGCTGGGGAGGCTGCGGTGGGTCATACGGGTTCTTTTAGAAATAATTTTACTCCGTCTGCAATAGGTTGTAAAAGTCCTATAAATCCGACAACATTTGGTCCTTTGCGAAGTTGTATATAACCTAGGGTTTTTCGTTCAACTATTGTTAGAAATGCTACTGCAAGCAGGACTATTAAAACTAAAATTAAAGTGGATGTTAATATAACTAGCATAATTTATTTGGAAGGGGATTTGCACCCCTGGTATAAGGGCTTAAACCTTGTGCAATTACTGAGCTCTGCCACCCAAATAAACTTGTCTAGTTATTATTTTAAGTTGCTTACTATTCTTATTAAGTTGGTCTCATAAGATTGATGTAGGGTTTGCATTAGTGTATTGACCCTTACTTCTGCCGGTCCTTTCGTACTAGGGAAGTAGCAAACATAGATAGAAACTGACCTGGATTACTCCGGTCTGAACTCAGATCACGTGGGGCTTTAATCGTTGAACAAACGAACCTTTAATAGCTTTTGCGCCATTGGGGTGCCCCGATCCAACATCGAGGTCGTAAACCCTTTCGTTGATTCGGGCTCGTGGAAAGGATTGCGCTGTTATCCCTGGGGTAACTTGTTTCGTTAGGCAGCAAGTGATGCTGGGTCTATTAACGTTAGTTCTACTAGTGCTTAGAGTTGTAACTCTAGGCTAAGAAAATTGTATTTTCGTCGTCGTGGATATTACTTTTGTTCCGTGGTTGCCCCAACCTAAAACTGTGCATCGTGAATAATGATTATGCGATGTAAATGTTTGGAAGCTCCACAGGGTCTTCTCGTCTTATGGGTTTATACCCGCCTTTGCACGGGTAGGTCAATTTCATTGATAGGGATAAGGAGACAGTTATGCCCTCGTGTAACCTTTCATTCTAGTCTTAATTTACAAGACAAGTGATTACGCTACTTTTACACGGTCAAAGTACCGCGGCCATTCAATATTAATCATTGGGCAGGTCTTGCCTCCAATAGGCGATTCTTATCTGGAGGTGATGTTTTTGGTAAACAGGCGAGGCATGTGTTTGCCGAGTTCCTTCTCATCCTTTATATCTTCTATATTATGTTCCAGTGTAGGGTTAACGGTTATTAGTTCTTGTTTTTCCTGTCGGTAGTCATGTTGTTGATTTCCTGTTGTTTTAAGGGCCGTTAATTTCCAGTGGTTGGTCCGATCTGGTTTACACTTACATTTAGAGGGGTGCGACCTCAAATTACTAATCTTAGCAGGATATTTCCTATTATATAGGATTACTTAATAGTGGTTATAGGGTCTTTATATATTATGGTATTTAAAGTTTAGTAAACTTAAGCTGTAACGCTTTTCTTCTTGGTGGCTGCTTTTAGGCCTACTTAAGTTTATAAGTTGGATATTATCTAATCAATAGAGCTGTATCTCTGTTCACTAGGGCTGTACCCCTAGTGAATAAAACTTAAAATGTAGAGTAGTAAGATGTTTAAATTTATAAGTAATTTTGTTGCTTATCTACAAATTAAGATCAAGCTTAAACTTGTTTCTTAAGTAACCAGCTATCACTAGGCTCGGTAGGCTTTTCACCTCTACCCAGGGCTTTTTCCAATCTTTTGCCACAGATACGGATTAACTCTTATAGGTAATCCCAGGGTAGCTCGTCTAGTTTCGGGGAGGCGGCAGTATTTTCGGGTTTACTTGCTAAGCCATGATGCAAAAGGTACAAGATTTTATCTTTGCTTTACTTTACTTAGTTGATCTGTTTCATCACTTTTTCAATGTTCCCTTGCGGTACTATATGTGTTTTATTTTTCTATCACCTATACTAAAATGGGGGCAATGGTTTGCTGTAAATGTGTGAATGTTTTATAATCATAAATTAAAAGTTGTTAGATAAATATACTCAAATCAGTAATCAGAAGATCTTGAATCGCACAAGAATATTTTCGGTGTAAGGGAAATGCTTAACTTTTAAGCTATCTTCTGTTTTCCAAGCGCACCTTCCGGTACGCTTACCATGTTACGACTTTTCTCCGGGAGGGGTGTGGGAGAGTGACGGGCGGTGTGTACGCACCCTAGTGGCCAACTTCAACTAGACAAACTATTCTTGTTTACTGCTAAATCCACCTTCAAAATTATTTCATTAAGTTATTCGTATACTCTGGGGAGAGAGTGTAGCCCATCTCTGCCTGCCTCATAGGCTGCACCTCGACCTGACGTATTTGCATAGATAGCTTCTTTGCCTACGGTTATTCTTTTATAAGGTTGGCTGGCGACGGCGGTATATAGACTGGGGGCGAGAGGCGGCGGGGTTAAAACGTGGGGTATCGGGTTATAGGACAGGCTCCTCTAGGTGGGTTTAGGGTGCCGTCAAGTTCTTTGGGTTTTAAACGATTGTTCGTAGTGCCCTGGCGACGGTGGTTTATTTATGGCAGGCATAGCGGGGTATCTAATCCCGGTTTGTGAGTTTTGCTTTCGTGATGTCAAAGTGAGTTTATTAATATAGATTCTTTCGATGTTGAGATATTTAAGCATACCTATTCAACTAGCAGGCATGATGGCTTCTATAGTATTAGTTAAGCTAGTATTTTAATCACGCTTTGTGCCGGAGATATCAGCTTGAGCTCCTCGTATAACCGCGGTGGCTGGCACGAGGTTTACCAGCTCTAAAATACGTAACTTAGTCGGGCTTGCGTCCATAGCTTAAGGTTTATCACTGCTGAGTACCCTTGAGGGTGTGGGTGGCTAGGTGTTGTGGGCTAACTTATTGTGAGCCTGATACCATCTCTTTTTTATGTTTATAGTTAAAGGAGGTCCTCACGGGAGTGCGGAAACTTGCATGTGTAATTTCATATATAGTTGATATTAAGGCTGGAACTAATCCTTTGTGTCAAGGGGTTCTAAAACCATCTGAGCATCTTCAGTGCTCTGCTTTAATGTTAAGCTACTCTTGACATTTGAAAATCAGAGGGTAATTTAATGTTAAGATGCTAGCTTTGGGAGCTAGATACAGGGGTTTGAATCCCCTTCCTTTGAAAAATCTGTATGTTAAGTTTCAGTTGAATTTACCGGTGTTCTTTGATAGCAGAATTAACTTGTTTTCTAGGCGACCTAGAATTGGAAAGATTAAAATAAAAATTATAAAGTACACTGTTGATGCAATTTGTGTTATTAAAATAAATGGGTGTTCAGCTGGTTCTCCCCCTAGTCAAGTGAGTAGCGCTAGATCAGCAATCAGAATCCAAAATGTAACTTGGGCGAGCGGACGAAATTGAATGCCTCGTTGTTTAGAGGTGTGGGTAAAGGGGATAACCAGGAGGATTATGATGGCTGCTGCTAAAGCTATGACCCCACCTAATTTATTAGGAATAGATCGTAGAATCGCATAGGCGAACAGGAAGTATCATTCTGGCTTAATGTGAGGTGGGGTACTAAGAGGGTTGGCATAAATAAAATTGTCTGGCTCACCTAGTGCATTTGGGGCTAAAAGAGAAATTATAAAAAGAACCCCAAGTAAAATAACAAAGCCAAAAATGTCTTTGAAAGAGAAGTATGGGTGAAATTGAATTTTATCCAAATTAGAGTTAATTCCTAGGGGGTTACTAGATCCTGTTTGATGGAGGAATATAATATGGATTATAGTTATTGCTGCTAGGATAAATGGTAAAATAAAATGGAATGTAAAAAACCGGGTTAATGTGGCGTTTGATACTGAGAAGCCGCCTCATAATCATACTACAATATCATCTCCTACATAAGGTACTGCTGAAATTAAATTTGTAATAACGGTTGCCCCTCAGAAGGATATTTGCCCTCATGGTAGTACATAACCAACGAAAGCAGTAGCTGCAGTTAATGCAAATAAGATGACTCCAACGTTTCATGTTTCTTTATATAAATAAGAGCCGTAGTAGATCCCTCGCCCGATGTGAGCATAATACAAATAAAGAATATAGAGGCCCCATTGGCATGAAGATTTCGTATAAGCCATCCGTTGTTAACATCACGACAAATGTGTATAACTGAAGAGAAGGCTAGTTCAGTGTTGGCGGTATAGTGTATCGCAAGAATTAGTCCTGTAATAATTTGTAAGATCAAACATAGGCTTAAAAGTGAGCCAAAATTTCATCAGGCTGAGATATTAGCAGGAGAAGGAAGGTCAACTAACATGCTACTACCAAGTGATAGGAGTGGGTGAGTTTTTCGAAGAATGGTTGGTGGGTGGGACATAATCAGATAACGTTTAAAATTACAATTAAAAAAAAAAATTTTAAAATTACAATTAAAAAAAAATTTTAAAAATTACAATTAAAAATTTGATTGGGTGGTTCTTATAGTTGAATTCTACAACGGTGGTTTTTCAAGTCGCTAGTTTAAGTTAAAGTCTTAATGAGAATGCTGCTTTAAGAAGAGGTTACATCTTCACTCGCTGGTTTACAAGACCAGTGCTTTATATTTAAGCTATTAAAGCTTTATAAGTTAGGTAAAATGACCAAAAGTTCGCCGGTTCCTGAGGGGGTTGACGGCAGCAATGAACTTGGGGGGTCAAAGGGGGTAAGGGGGTTGTCGTGAAACCGCGGGAACGAGAGATTATTGAAGCTGGGAAAGGTATATCATATATGCCCTATGCCTGGATGGATGTGAGCTATCAGTGAAACATACTTGTATACCCTTCGGGAAATCGAGCTTAGCAGTTGTATGCCAAGAGTGATAAAAGGAGTACCTTAGTCTGGGATAAGCCTATGCAATGAGTTGTAATGGTATTTGGAGGAGTAGGTACTTATGCCATTATATATACCTATGCCATAGAGGCATATACCTATGCCATTATATATACCTATGCCATAGAGGCATATACCTATGCCATTATATATACCTATGCCATAGAGGCATATACCTATGCCATTATATATACCTATGCCATAGAGGCATAGGTGAGGAAGAGGGTTTGGGGGGGTATTGAGTGCTCTGACGTAAAAGTAATAGTTTTATTAGAGCATATGTTAAGTTTCGTTTTATGTTTTTTTATAATATTTTTATTGGGGGTCGCTGTGGTTGTTTTAAGCCCTTCTCCCTATTTTTCTGCTTTAGGCTTAGTATTTGTTGCTGTTTCTGGGTGTATTGTTATTTTGTACCATGGGGGTACCTTTTTATCTTTAGTTCTGGTTCTATTATATCTTGGTGGGATGATGGTAGTTTTTGTGTATTCGGCAGCCTTGGCTGCCGATCCTTACCCTGAGATTCTTGGGGGTCGGTTGTTTTGATTTTTTATAGTCTGTGTTTTATGCGTTTGTTTTGCTGGCTATTTTTATTTAATAATTTTTTATTGAGCACATTAGTGGCTTGTGATGGGGTAGATTATGTTGGTGGTATTTTTGGGGCCGAGTGGTTAGGAGTCACGACTTTTTATGAGGTTGGGTTTATTCTTATGTTGGCTGGATGAGCTTTATTAGTTTGTTTATTTTCTGTTTTAGTAGTTGTTCGTGGGGTAGATCGTGGGGCCCTGCGAGCTGTGAGACTAAGTGTAATTAGAGCTAGGGCAAAGGCTATTAATGGTAAGGTGGCAGAGTTTAGTCGGTGCGCTTCTGTCAGTATTGTCGAGGGTTTTAATTGGTTACTGGCTAATCCTTTTGGTCCAATTTTTTCAAGTCAGGTTAGGTCTATTGCTTGGGTTATTAGTTTTTGGCTTCATACCAGAGATAGACGGGATAGGGAGCGATGAATAATGTGTGGGTAGAATGCTAGTTGAGTAAAAAAGGAGAATACAGTCTGGTTAGTTTTTTTATTAGTTAACTCCATAGAGATAACTAAGCTAATAATGAATATAATTAGGGCAATAGTTTTAATGTAGGGCGGTATTGTAAAGATTTGAGGTTTTATTGGTGGTAGTGTGCTTGTCAGAATTAATCCTGAGATTATACTACCTCAGGCTAGACGTTTTAGGGGGTTTTTAATGAAGTTATTTTCGTGTGTGGGGGTCATGGCTAAATATCGTGGTGTGCCGGAGGCTGATATAATAATTAGTCGTGAGCTATAGGCAGTTGTTAGTGTTACGGCTAGGAGGGTAACTATTAGGGCCCAGGCATTAGTATAGGAGGTGTTTAGGGCTTCTAGAATAAGGTCTTTTGTGAAGAAACCGGCTAGGAACGGCAAGCCTATTAATGCTGCTGATCCAATGGTTATGCAGGATGTTGTTAGAGGGAGATTATTGTTTAAACAACTAAATTTTCGAATGTCTTGTTCATTGTTTATATTATGAATAATACTTCCTGAGCATAAGAAGAGTATGGCTTTGAAAAAAGCATGTGTACATATATGGAGGAAGGCAATGTGTGGGTGGTTGAGGCCAATTGCTACTATTATTAGGCCCAGCTGGCTTGATGTAGAAAAGGCAATAATTTTTTTGATGTCATTTTGGGTTGTTGCACAAAGGGCAGCGAAAATAGTGGTCATTGCTCCAAGGCATAGCGTTATTTCTAATATAAAGGGGTAATTTTGAAATAGTGGGTGGAGTCGAATAAGAAGGAATACCCCTGCAACAACTATAGTACTTGAGTGAAGTAGGGCTGAAACAGGTGTGGGGCCCTCTATTGCAGCTGGGAGTCAGGGGTGGAGTCCGAATTGAGCTGATTTTCCTGTGGCTGCGATTAAGAATCCCAGGGTTGGGATAATGTATTGTTGATCAGATAAAAGTAGAGTAATTTGTTGTAAATCTCAGGAGTTAGTGTTGGAGCATATTCAGACTATACTTATTACTAGTCCAATGTCTCCGATGCGGTTGTAGGCTACTGCTTGAAGAGCAGAAATGTTAGCTTTTGTTCGACCTGATCATCAACTAATCAGAAGGAAGGATATAATTCCTACCCCTTCTCAGCCAATAAATAGTTGTAGAAGGTTATTTGCAGAGATAAAGGTGATTATTGTAATTAAAAATAGAAGAAGATATTTAAAAAATTTGTCTACAAGTCGTTCTTTTTCTATATATCATTGTGAGAATTCTATAATGCTTCAGGTGATTACTAAGGCGATTGGGGTAAAAATAGCGGTATATTTGTCGATTTTAAAAGATGGGGCAATATTAAATAGGGTTCAGTCTATCCAGGGTTTTAGTGTAAGAGTGGTCTCTATATTTTCGTTTAAGTAAATAGTTAATGGGATTAGACTAATAAATATAGAGGTTTTAACTAGTTTAGTTGTAAGAATTATAGATGGTTTTGGTATAATGATAGGGGGAAGAAGGATAATAATTGTAAGTAGTGCTCCGGAGTTTATAATTAGGGTTAGATAGTTAGAATTCATTAGCTTCTACTTGGACTTGCACCAAGATTGGTGGCACCTAAGGCCAGCGGATTTCTGCTTATCCTTTAGAAGCTCGAGAGGACTGTGGAGTTGAACCTCAGGGGAAAGAATTAGCAGTTCTTAGTGCTGCCTTGCTCCTCTCGGCAGGCAGAGGGGTTTTAACCTTCATTATTAGACTCACAATCTAATGTTTTATTTAAACTATGCGTGCCTCTAATTATAATAGTGCTTGGATTGGCAATAAGAAGAATGACAGGGGCTATATGTATAAGTATTAGAAGATGTTCTCGGGTGGTACTAGGATTAACTGGAGCATGTTTATTAGGGTGTTCATGTTGTGTTATAATAAGCATATTTAGTGAGAAAAGAGCAGTTAATGTCATGCTTAGGCCTAGTGGGATAATAGTTCAATTTGATCAGCTAAATAAGGAGGTGATGATTAGAATTTCTGCTATAAAGTTTGGGAATGGGGGTAGGGCTATATTAGCAAATGTTATTATAAGTCATCAGAATGATATTAGAGGAAATAGGGCTTGTAGGCCTCGGTTTATAAAGATTGAACGTGTGTGAGTACGCTCATATGTGATATTAGCAAGACAAAATAAGCCTGATGACACTAATCCGTGTGCAATTATTATTGCAAGAGCTCCAGATCATGCTCAGGGTGTTATTGTGAAAATTCCAGCTACAACTAAGCCTATATGGCTGACAGATGAGTAGGCAATTATAGATTTTAGGTCTGTTTGTCGTAAACAAATTGAACTAGTCACAATTATTCCTCATATAGCAATAATTATAAAAGGGATAGCCAAGTCTTTAGTTAGGGGGATAAATAATGATGACATGCGAATTATGCCATAGCCTCCTAGTTTTAATAGAATTGCGGCTAAGACCATAGAGCCTGCAATTGGAGCTTCTACGTGAGCTTTTGGTAATCATAAGTGGAAGATATAAAGAGGTATTTTAATCAAAAAGGCTAAAAAGCAGGCAACTCATCACAAGGCTTCAGATCATGGTGTGTTTGAGAGTAGCGAGAGATCTGAAAGGGGGATGATGTATGTTGATAGGGAGTTTAAGTGGGTTTGAATCATAATGAGGGCAAGAAGTAGGGGGAGAGAGGCAGATAAGGTATAGAAAAGGAAATATAGACCAGCTGTGAGCCGTTCTTTCTGGTTTCCTCAGCGGGTAATAATTAAAAGGGTGGGGATTAGGGTAGTTTCAAAGGCAATATAAAATATTAGCAGGTTGGAGGCCCCAAAAGTAATACATAGAAGGACTTGAAGGAGGATAAGTAAAGAGATTATTGTTTTTTGTCGTGTGATTGGCTCAGTTTTTATGTGTGCTTGGCTAGCTATAATGGTTAGGGGTAGTAGTCAGCAAGAGAGTATAATTAGTGGGCATGAAAATTGGTCAATGCTTAAGAGGGAGTTGGTTGAATTATGCTCAGTTATGTCTGTGCTTAATGTGAGTGTTGTCAAAGTTGCAATTAAAAAGCTGAAGAAGGTTGTAGCAGTTCATAACATGCTTTTTTTGTTAATTAAAAAGGTTATTGGAATTAATATAATTGAGGGGATGATGAGTTTTAGCATTTTAATAGATTTAGGGCTTTTAATTGGTCGGTGTTATGAGTACGAGCTGTTGCAATTATTAAAGATAGTCCCATGCCAGCTTCACAGGCTGAAAAGGTTAAAATAATAAGTGGTGCTGCTATTATTGGAAGTGACGTATTGTTTAAGGCTCATAGTGCTGTAGAGACATATAGTGCTAGGGCTATGCTTTCTAAGGTAAGTAGAAGAGAAAGAAGGTGTTTTCGTTGCAGGGATAGGCCTAATAGGGCTAGGAAGAAAGATGTAAAAATTAATGTCAGGGGCATGTGAGAGTAGGTGTTCCTGAAAGTTCAGGATTAATTGAGCCGAAATCAATTGTCTTAATTAGACTAAACCCCAATAAACTATTCTGCTCAATCAAGTCCTCCTTGTAATCATTCATAGATTAGGCCTAATGTAAGAAGAATGACAAATAGGGAAGCTCAAAGAAGGGTTAATTCCGGGTGAGAAATGTTTGTTGCTCATGGAGATGGGAGAAGAAGAGCAATTTCTAAATCGAATAGTAAAAATAGAATAGCTACTAGAAAGAATCGAAGGGAGAATGGTAGGCGGGCAGATCCTTGTGGGTCGAAGCCGCATTCGTAGGGGGAAAGTTTTTCACTATCAGGTTTTATAATCGGCAGTCAAAATGCTAGTAGGGCTAAAATAGACGATAGTGTTAGAGTTAGGGTAATTATAACTATGAAGGAGTTCATATGCCTTTTCTTGGGTTTATACCAGGTTTGGTTGGTTGGAGGCCAACTATATTAAGTGTATTAAAAAGGCAGGTTAGGTTAAGAGCCTCATCAGTAGATCGAGATATACAAGAATAGTCAAACAACATCTACAAAGTGTCAGTATCAAGCAGCGGCTTCGAAACCGAAGTGATGTTTAGAGGTAAAATGATATTGTATGTGTCGTACTAGGCATGTAAGTAGAAATAGGGAGCCAATAATTACATGTAAGCCGTGGAAACCTGTTGCGACGAAAAAAGTAGAGCCGTATACGCTGTCTGCTATTGTAAATGGGGTTTCATAGTATTCTATAGCTTGAAGGGCTGTGAAGTAAAGTCCAAGCAGAACTGTCAGGGCTAGAGCTTGAGTTGCTTCTGTTCGGTTTTTTTCAGTAATACTATGGTGGGCTCAGGTTACGGATACTCCGGAGGCAAGTAGAACTGCAGTATTTAATAGTGGTACTTCAAATGGGTTCAGTGGGGTAATTCCTGTTGGAGGTCATATTAGGCCAAGCTCTAGAGTTGGTGCCAGGCTGGCGTGATAGAAAGCTCAGAAAAAACCTGCGAAAAAACAGACTTCTGAGATAATAAACAAGATTATTCCATAGCGTAGGCCTTGTTGAACTGGAGAAGTGTGATGGCCTAGAAAGGTGCCTTCTCGAACAACATCTCGTCATCATTGATATATTGTAAGAAGTATCAGAATTAGGCCTAGTGTTATTAAGATATAAGAATTTTTATGGAATCATATGGCTAGGCCGGAGGTTATTAATAGTGCGGCGCCAGCACCGGTTAGGGGTCAGGGGCTTGGGTCTACCATGTGGTATGCGTGAGCTTGGTGGGACATAGACGTTTTCTTGAAGATAAAGGGTTAAAAGTAGAATAAAGACGTATGCTTGGATTATAGCAACAGCTAATTCTAGAATAGTTAAAAGGAAAAGGAGTAATGAGGTAGCTAGTGTAAGTGAGATTATTGGCATTACTGCAAAGGTGGTAATAGAGATTAATTGAATAAGTAGATGTCCAGCTGTTAAATTGGCAGTTAGTCGGACTCCTAGAGCAATAGGTCGGATGAAAAGGCTAATAGTTTCGATAATAACAAGTATAGGGATGAGTGCAATTGGGGTGCCTTCTGGTAATAAGTGGGCTAAGGCTTCTGTTGGTTTTTTTTGTAAGCCGATAAGAACCGTAGCTAATCATATTGGTACTGCTAACCCTATATTTATTGATAGTTGGGTAGTAGGTGTATATGTGTAAGGTAATAACCCTAGAAGGTTGATTGTTAGGATAAATATTATAGAGGCTATACAGATTAGGGCTCATTTGTGTCCTTGTGAGTTGATTGGAGTAAATAGTTGTTTAGTGATAGTTATTAGTGTAGGTATCAGTAGTGTGTGGTAGCGAGATTTAATAAAATTTGGTGTTTGTAAAATTAGTAAAATACTAGGGATTAGTATAGCTAATCAGGCTAGAGGGAGCCCAAATATGGTTGGGGATTTAAATTGGTCAAAAATTGCTAGTGTCATGGTCAGGTTCAGGTGGGTTGTTTGGGTTTAGTGGCTTGTTGAGCAGAGACGGTGTTTTGTGTTTGGTAAAATATAATAGTTGGCATAATTAGTAATAAAATAATTAATCATGATACTGTAAGTATAGAAAATCAAGGAGCGGGCTCAAGTTGTGGCATATCACTAAGGGAGAACATATTCACCCATCTTCAGCTTAAAAGGCTGATGCTAAGTTAGCTTCTTAGTGGCAGTATATATGTTAGGATTCTAATACATCAGTAGTTCAACTTTCGAAATATGAGAGAGGAACAGCTTCTAGTGCGATTGGTATAAAACTATGATTTGCACCGCAGATTTCTGAGCATTGACCAAAATATAGGCCTGGTCGAATTGTAATAAATGTTGCTTGATTTAATCGGCCTGGGACTGCATCTACTTTAGTACCTAAAGATGGGATAGTTCAGGAGTGGATTACATCTTCTGATGTAATTAACATGCGAATAGGGGATTCTATTGGTACTACGATGCGATGGTCTACGTCTAGAAGGCGGATTCCTCCTGGCTCTAGTTCATTAGTTGGCGTTATGTAAGAGTCAAATTCGATCTGATTATAATCAGTGTATTCATAGGATCAGTATCATTGATGTCCAACTGCTTTAATTGTTAAATGTGGGTCACTGATTTCGTCGGTAAGGTAAAGAATGCGTAGGGATGGAAGAGCAATTATAATGAGGACAATGGCTGGTATAACTGTTCATACGATCTCTACTTCTTGAGAATCAAGAGAGTGTTTATTTGTGAATCGGGTAGTAACTATCAGAGTAATAAGATAGAAAATTAGTACACTAATTAAGAATACAACTGTTAGAGTGTGATCATGAAAATGAATAAGTTCTTCTATGATAGGGGAGGCTGCATCTTGAAGTCCTAGTTGAGCTTGCTGTGCCATAAGCAAGATACATGAGTATAAGCTCATAATATTACCTTGACAAGGTAGTGTAATAGTTTTACTAGTATCTTAAGAAAGTGGCAGATATGGTTATGCACCTGGCTTGAAACCAGCGTAGGGGGTTCGAATCCCTCTTTTCTTGAAGTTAGCTTGGACATAGGCTGGTTCTTCATAAGTATGGTAGGGAGGTGGGCAGCCATGAAGTCATTCAATATTAGTGTTGAGAAGGTCTGTAGCAACAGCTTTGCGTTTAGAAGAGAAGGCTTCTCATAAGATAAATATAAATAGTATAACGGCAATTAATGAGATTGTTGATCCAATTGAGGAAACTACATTTCATGTAGTGTAGGCATCTGGGTAGTCTGAGTAACGTCGTGGTATGCCAGCTAAACCTAGGAAATGTTGGGGGAAGAATGTAAGATTTACACCAGTAAACATAATTACAAAGTGTGCTTTTGATCAGGTTTCGTTAAGTGTATAGCCCGTGAATAGTGGGAATCAGTGGACGAAGCCCGCCATGATTGCGAAAACAGCTCCTATAGATAATACATAATGGAAGTGGGCTACTACATAGTAAGTATCATGAAGGATAATATCTAGTGATGAGTTGGATAAAACGATTCCGGTGAGTCCTCCTACAGTGAATAAGAAAATAAAGCCTAAGGCCCATAGTATGGGGGTGTGTCATACGATTTTTCCGCCATGGAGAGTAGCTAGTCAGCTAAAAACTTTAACTCCTGTTGGGATGGCAATAATTATTGTGGCTGATGTAAAGTAGGCTCGTGTATCAACATCTATTCCTACTGTAAATATGTGATGGGCTCATACAATAAACCCTAGCAACCCAATAGCCATTATTGCTCAGACTATTCCTATATATCCAAATGGTTCTTTTTTTCCGGAGTAATAGGCAACTACATGAGAGATAATTCCAAAGCCTGGTAAGATTAGAATATAAACTTCAGGATGTCCAAAGAATCAAAATAGATGTTGGTAAAGAATTGGGTCTCCTCCCCCTGCAGGGTCGAAGAAAGATGTATTTAAATTACGATCTGTTAAAAGTATAGTAATGGCGGCTGCAAGTACAGGAAGTGATAGAAGAAGGAGGACTGCAGTAATTAAAACGGATCAAACAAATAAAGGAATTTGGTATTGTGTTATAGTTGGGGGCTTTATATTAAAAATTGTTGTGATAAAGTTGACTGCCCCTAGAATTGATGAAATACCAGCTAGGTGAAGGGAGAAAATTGTTAAGTCAACAGAGGCCCCTGTGTGGGCTAAATTTCCTGCTAGGGGTGGGTATACGGTTCATCCCGTTCCGGCCCCTGCTTCAACTCCTGCGGAAGCTAAAAGTAGAAGGAGTGAGGGTGGAAGTAGTCAAAAGCTTATGTTGTTTATACGTGGGAAGGCTATATCTGGGGCGCTAAGTATTATTGGTACAAGTCAGTTTCCGAAGCCTCCGATTATAATTGGTATAACTATAAAAAAGATTATAACGAAAGCATGGGCGGTTACGATAACGTTAAAGATTTGATCGTCTCCTAGTAAAGTGCCTGGTTGACTTAATTCTGCCCGAATTAGGATGCTTAAAGCAGTTCCCACTATTCCTGCTCAGGCCCCAAAGATTAGATATAGGGTGCCGATGTCTTTATGATTAGTAGAGAATAATCAACGAATGAGAGTCACTGGTAGGATGGCCGAATGTTTAGGCGGTGGGCTGTAGACCCGCTTACAGAGATTCGATTTCTCTTCCTGTCAAATTGACCCTGTGGTGAAGTTCACATCAGATTGCAAATCTGAAGATACAGAAGTATACTCTGTTGGGGTCTATAGATCAAAGCTAAAATTAGCACTTAGCTGTTAACTAAGAGGTTGTAAGTATAACACTTGCTGGTCTAGTAAAAATTTTAGCTTAATATAAAGCATCTGATTTGCGTTCAGAAGATGTGAGTGTGTCTTGCAAATTTTATAATCAGAAATTAAGGGTAGTATCCCTTACTGTAAGCTTTGAAGGCTTAGAGTCTATATAACTTAAATTTCTAGTACATAATAAAGATCGCTATTAGCTGAGGTGTTAGAATGAATAGATTAATTGATAATATTGTCATTAAAGCTATAGGCTTATTTGGGGTCACACGTCAAAGAGTAAGATTTGTTGTTGGACATGGAGGTGATAAAATGATTGATAAGTAGCATATGCGGGTATAAAAAAATAAACTTAACAATGAGCCTATTATTATTATAAACAGATAGATAACAAGGTTTTGGTTGGCGAGTTCAACTGATGCTAAAAGTTTATTGGTAAAACCTGTTAGTGGGGGGAGGCCACCTAGAGATAATAGAAGAAGTAATAAAAGTATTTGAGAAATTTGATTGTGCTTATTTATGGTAAGTGCTGTAATTTTATTAGCTTTTAAAGTGTTGAGGTTAATGAATGTTGTGCTTGTAAGTAAGCAATAGATTAGTGTTGTAACTCAAGTAATTGTTGGGTTAAAGGGAGCTATGCTAGCAATTCAGCCTATGTGTGCGATTGATGAGTAGGCCATAATTTTTCGTGTTTGAGTTTGATTTAGGCCCCCCCAACCTCCAACAAACACTGATAATAAAGCTGGGCCAAGAATAAATGCATTATTTTGATCTTGTGCAATTTGAATAAGGAGAGTAATTGGGGCTAATTTTTGTCAAGTTGCTAGGATCATGCCTGTAGTAAGATCTAGGCCTGCTATTACTTCTGGAAGTCAGAAGTGTATTGGAGCTATACCTAATTTAAATATGAGAGCAAGAGTTATAGCGTTAAGGATAATTGGGTCGCTTGATGGGCTGATTGCTCAATTTCCTGAGTGCCAAGCGGCTAAACAGGCAGTAACAAGAAGTGTGGCAGAGCCTGCACTTTGAGCAATGAAGTATTTAGTAGTTGCTTCAATTGAACGTGGGTGATGTGTTTTAGCTATTAGCGGGATAATAGCAATTGTATTAATTTCTAATCCGATTCAAGCTAGAATTCAGCTGGTGCTTGAGAATGTTACAAGTGTGCCAAGACCTAGAGTTATTAGTAGTGTAGATTGAATTAAGGGGGATAGCATATAGTAAGAGATGCTGGTAACATCATATTTGGGGTATGGGCCCAAAAGCTTTATTTAGCTTATCTTACTTAGGATGTGGTGTAATGGAAACACGGAGGGTTTTGGTCTCTCAGATTAAGGTTCGAATCCTTTCATACTAACGAGGAAGAAAGGGGGTAATATCCCCTGTAGCCACTCTATCAAAGTGGTTCCTATTTTCGGACATACTTCCACTGTTAAAAATCCAGTTTATTATTAGTGTTTATATTTGAGGTACTCCTGCCCCCCCCAGTGACACAGCGAGGGATAGTTGAAGAGTAAAAAGGGCTAGGTTGAGGGGTAGAAAATTCTTTCACATAAGGTGTATCAGCTGATCATATCGGAATCGGGGGTATGAGGCTCGGATTCAGAGGAATAGGATAATGAGTGGGGTTGCTTTTATTATTACATTAATAATTGGTAAAATATTTAAATTGTTTGGTCCAAGAGGTCCTAGAAATATAATTGCTGTAAGGGTATTTATAAATAAGATATTAGAGTATTCAGCCAGAAAAAATAAAGCGAATGGACCTCCAGCATATTCTACATTAAAACCAGAGACAAGTTCTGATTCTCCCTCAGTTAAATCGAACGGGGTTCGGTTTGTTTCTGCCAAAGT
>NW_027614367.1:0-27107 GCF_965212315.1 Lampetra planeri | reverse complement strand
CATCAACTTCATCATTTTCATCGTCGTCATCATTTTCATCGACGTCATCATTTTCATCGTCGTCATCATTTTCATCGACATCATCATTTTCATCGTCGTCGTCATCATTTTCATCGTTGTCGTCATTTTCATCGTCGTCGTCATCATTTTCATCGTTGTCGTCATTTTCATCGTCGTCGTCATCATTTTTATCGTTGTCATCATTTTCATTGTCGTCATCATTTTCATCGTCGTCAACATTTTCATCGTCATCGTCATCATTTTCATCGTTGTCGTCATTTTCATCGTCGTCGTCATCATTTTTATCGTTGTCATCATTTTCATTGTCGTCATCATTTTCATCGTCGTCAACATTTTCATCGTCATCGTCATCATTTTCATTGTCTTCATCATTTTCATCGTCGTCGTCATCATTTTCACTGTTGTCGTCAATTTTCATCGTCGTCATCATTTTCATCGAAGTCGTCATTTTCATCGACGTCATCATTTTCATTGTCGTGGTCATCATTTTCATCGACGTCGTCATCATTTTCATCGTTGTCGTCAATTTCATCGTCGTCGTCATCATTTTCATCGAAGTCGTCATCATTTTCATCGACGTCGTCATCCTTTTCATCGTCATCATCATTTTCATCGTCGTTATCATTTTCATCGTTGACGTCAATTTTATCGTCGTCTTCAACATTTTCATCGTCGTCATCATTTCATCGTCGTCATCATTTCATCGACGTCATCATTTTCATCTTCGTCATCATTTTCATCATCGTCGTCATCATTTTCATTGTTGTCGTCAATTTTCATCGTCGTCATCATTTTCATCGACGTCATCATTTTCATTGTCGTGGTCATCATTTTCATCGACCTCGTCATCATTTTCATCGTTGACGTCAATTTTATCGTCATCTTCAACATTTTCATCGTCGTCACCATTTTCATCGTCGTCGTCAATTTCATCGACGTCATCATTTTTATCGTTGTCGTCAATTTTCATCGTCATCGTCATCATGTTAATCGTCGTCATCATTTTCATCGTCGTCATCATTTTCTTCGTCGTCATCATTTTCATCGTTGTCATCATTTTCATTGTCGTCATCATTTTCATCGTCGTCATCATTTTCATCGTCGTCGTCATTTTCATCGTCGTCGTCATCATTTTCGTCGTGGTCGTCAACATTTTCATCGTCGTCGTCATCATTTTCATCGTCGTCGTCATTTTCATCGTCGTCATCATTTTCGTCGTCGTCGTCAACATTTTCATCGTCGTCATTTTCATCGTCGTCATCATTTTCGTCGTCGTCGTCAACATTTTCATCGTCGTCATCATTTTCATCGACATCATCATTTTCATCGTTGTCATCGTTTTCATCATTGTCGTCAACATTTTCATCGTCGTCATCATTTTCATCGTCGTTATCATTTTCATCGTTGTCATCATTTTCATTGTCGTCATCAATTTCATCGACGTCATCATTTTCATCAACGTCATCATTTTAATCAACAGTTTCATCGTCATCGTCATGAACATTTTCATCATCAGTTTCATCGTAATCGTCGTCAATTTTCATCGACCTCATCATTTTTATCGTTGTCGTCAATTTTCATCGTCATCGTCATCATGTTAATCGTCGTCATCATTTTCATCGTCGTCATCATTTTCTTCGTCGTCATCATTTTCATCGTCGTCGTCATCATTTTCATTGTCGTCATCATTTTCATCATCGTCATCAACATTTTCATCGTCATCGTCATCATTTTCATCGTCGTCAACATTTTCATCGTCAACGTCGTCATTTTCATCGACGTCGTCATTTTCATCGACGTCATCATTTTCATCGTCGTCGTCATCATTTTCATCGTCGTCATCATTTTCGTCGTCGTCGTCAACATTTTCATTGTCGTCACCATTTTCAACGTCGTCATCATCTTCATCAACTAATCATTTTCATCGTCGTCATCATTTTCATCGACGTCATCATTTTCATCGTCGTCATCATTTTCATCGACATCATCATTTTCATTGTCGTGGTCATCATTTTCATCGACGTCATCATTTTCATTGTCGTGGTCATCATTTTCATCGACGTCGTCATCATTTTCATCGTTGTCGTCAATTTTCATCGTCGTCACCATTTTCATCGTCGTCGTCAATTTCATCGACGTCATCATTTTTATCGTCATCATCATTTTCATCGTCGTTGTCATCATTTTCATCGTCGACGTCACCATTTTCAACGTCGTCATCATCTTCATCAACTTCATCATTTTCATCGTCGTCATCATTTTCATCGACGTCATCATTTTCATCGTCGTCATCATTTTCATCGTCGTCAACATTTTCATCGTTGTCGTCAATTTTCATCGTCGTCACCATTTCATCGTCGTCGTCAATTTATTCGACGTCATCATTTTTATCGTTGTCGTCAATTTTCATCGTCATCGTCATCATGTTAATCTTCGTCATCATTTTCATCGTCGTCATCATTTTCTTCGTCGTCATCATTTTCATCGTCATCATTATTTTAATTGTCGTTATCATTTTCATCGTTGTCATCATTTTCATCGACGTCATCATTTTCATCGTCGTCGTCATTTTCATCGTCATCATCATTTTCATCGTCGTCATCATTTTCATCGTCGTCGTCATTTTCATCGTCGTCGTCATCATTTTCGTCGTGGTCGTCAACATTTTCATTGTCGTCGTCATCATTTTCATCGTCGTCATCATTTTCATCGTCGTCATCATTTTCGTCGTCGTCGTCAACATTTTCATCGTCGTCGTCATTTTCATCGACATCATCATTTTCATCGTTGTCATCGTTTTCATCGTCGTCGTCAACATTTTCATCGTCGTCATCATTTTCATCGTCGTCATCATTTTCATCGTCGTTATCATTTTCATCGTTGTCATCATTTTCATTGTCGTCATCAATTTCATCGACGTCATCATTTTCATCAACGTCATCATTTTAATCAACAGTTTCATTGTCATCGTCATGAACATTTTCATCATCAGTTTCATCGTAATCGTCGTCAACATTTTCATCGTCGTCGTCAATTTTCATCGACCTCATCATTTTTATCGTTGTCGTCAATTTTCATCGTCATCGTCATCATGTTAATCGTCGTCATCATTTTCATCGTCGTCATCATTTTCTTCGTCGTCATCATTTTCATCGTCGTCGTCATCATTTTCATCGTCGTCATCATTTTCATCATCGTCATCAACATTTTCATCGTCATCGTCATCATTTTCATCGTCGTCAACATTTTCATCGTCAACGTCGTCATTTTCATCGACGTCGTCATTTTCATCGTCGTCATCATTTTCGTCGTCGTCGTCAACATTTTCATTGTCGTCACCATTTTCAACGTCGTCATCATCTTCATCAACTTCATCATTTTCATCGTCGTCATCATTTTCATCGACGTCATCATTTTCATCGTCGTCATCATTTTCATCGACATCATCATTTTCATCGTCGTCGTCATCATTTTCATCGTTGTCGTCATTTTCATCGTCGTCGTCATCATTTTCATCGTTGTCGTCATTTTCATCATCGTCGTCATCATTTTTATCGTTGTCATCATTTTCATTGTCGTCATCATTTTCATCGTCGTCAACATTTTCATCGTCATCGTCATCATTTTCATTGTCTTCATCATTTTCATCGTCGTCGTCATCATTTTCACTGTTGTCGTCAATTTTCATCGTCGTCATCATTTTCATCGAAGTCGTCATTTTCATCGACGTCATCATTTTCATTGTCGTGGTCATCATTTTCATCGACGTCGTCATCATTTTCATCGTTGTCGTCAATTTCATCGTCGTCGTCATCATTTTCATCGAAGTCGTCATCATTTTCATCGACGTCGTCATCCTTTTCATCGTCATCATCATTTTCATCGTCGTTATCATTTTCATCGTTGACGTCAATTTTATCGTCGTCTTCAACATTTTCATCGTCGTCATCATTTCATCGTCGTCATCATTTCATCGACGTCATCATTTTCATCTTCGTCATCATTTTCATCGTCGTCATCATTTTCATGGTCGTCATCATTTTCGTCGTCGTCAACATTTTCATCGTCATCGTCATCATTTTCATCGTCGTCATCATTTTCATCATCGTCGTCATCATTTTCATTGTTGTCGTCAATTTTCATCGTCGTCATCATTTTCATCGACGTCATCATTTTCATTGTCGTGGTCATCATTTTCATCGACCTCGTCATCATTTTCATCGTTGACGTCAATTTTATCGTCATCTTCAACATTTTCATCGTCGTCGTCAATTTCATCGACGTCATCATTTTTATCGTTGTCGTCAATTTTCATCGTCATCGTCATCATGTTAATCGTCGTCATCATTTTCATCGTCGTCATCATTTTCTTCGTCGTCATCATTTTCATCGTTGTCATCATTTTCATTGTCGTCATCATTTTCATCGTCGTCAACATTTTCATCGTCATCGTCATCATTTTCATCGTCGTCATCATTTTCATCGTCGACGTCATCATTTTCATCGTTGTCGTCAATTTTCATCGTCGTCATCATTTTCATCGAAGTCGTCATTTTCATCGACGTCATCATTTTCATCGAAGTCGTCATTTTCATCGACGTCATCATTTTCATTGTCGTGGTCATAATTTTCATCGTTGACGTCAATTTTATCGTCGTCTTCAACATTTTCATCGTCGTCATCATTTCATCGTCGTCATCATTTCATCGACGTCATCATTTTCATCTTCGTCATCATTTTCATCGTTGTCATCATTTTCATTGTCGTCATCATTTTCATCGTCGTCAACATTTTCATCGTCATCGTCATCATTTTCATCGTCGTCATCATTTTCATCGTCGACGTCATCATTTTCATCGTTGACGTCAATTTTATCGTCGTCTTCAACATTTTCATCGTCGTCATCAATTTCATCGACGTCATCATTTTCATCAACGTCATCATTTTAATCAACAGTTTCATCGTCATCGTCATGAACATTTTCATCATCAGTTTCATCGTAATCGTCGTCAACATTTTCATCGTCGTCGTCAATTTTCATCGACCTCATCATTTTTATCGTTGTCGTCAATTTTCATCGTCATCGTCATCATGTTAATCGTCGTCATCATTTTCATCGTCGTCATCATTTTCATCGTCGTCATCATTTTCTTCGTCGTCATCATTTTCATCGTCGTCGTCATCATTTTCATCGTCGTCATCATTTTCATCATCGTCATCAACATTTTCATCGTCATCGTCATCATTTTCATCGTCGTCAACATTTTCATCGTCAACGTCGTCATTTTCATCGACGTCGTCATTTTCATCGTCGTCATCATTTTCGTCGTCGTCGTCAACATTTTCATTGTCGTCACCATTTTCAACGTCGTCATCATCTTCATCAACTTCATCATTTTCATCGTCGTCATCATTTTCATCGACGTCATCATTTTCATCGTCGTCATCATTTTCATCGACATCATCATTTTCATCGTCGTCGTCATCATTTTCATCGTTGTCGTCATTTTCATCGTCGTCGTCATCATTTTCATCGTTGTCGTCATTTTCATCGTCGTCGTCATCATTTTTATCGTTGTCATCATTTTCATTGTCGTCATCATTTTCATCGTCGTCAACATTTTCATCGTCATCGTCATCATTTTCATTGTCTTCATCATTTTCATCGTCGTCGTCATCATTTTCACTGTTGTCGTCAATTTTCATCGTCGTCATCATTTTCATCGAAGTCGTCATTTTCATCGACGTCATCATTTTCATTGTCGTGGTCATCATTTTCATCGACGTCGTCATCATTTTCATCGTTGTCGTCAATTTCATCGTCGTCGTCATCATTTTCATCGAAGTCGTCATCATTTTCATCGACGTCGTCATCCTTTTCATCGTCATCATCATTTTCATCGTCGTTATCATTTTCATCGTTGACGTCAATTTTATCGTCGTCTTCAACATTTTCATCGTCGTCATCATTTCATCGTCGTCATCATTTCATCGACGTCATCATTTTCATCTTCGTCATCATTTTCATCGTCGTCATCATTTTCATGGTCGTCATCATTTTCGTCGTCGTCAACATTTTCATCGTCATCGTCATCATTTTCATCGTCGTCATCATTTTCATCATCGTCGTCATCATTTTCATTGTTGTCGTCAATTTTCATCGTCGTCATCATTTTCATCGACGTCATCATTTTCATTGTCGTGGTCATCATTTTCATCGACCTCGTCGTCATCATTTTCATCGTTGACGTCAATTTTATCGTCATCTTCAACATTTTCATCGTCGTCACCATTTTCATCGTCGTCGTCAATTTCATCGACGTCATCATTTTTATCGTTGTCGTCAATTTTCATCGTCATCGTCATCATGTTAATCGTCGTCATCATTTTCTTCGTCGTCATCATTTTCATCGTTGTCATCATTTTCATCGTCGTCATCATTTTCATCGTCGTCATCATTTTCATGGTCGTCATCATTTTCGTCGTCGTCAACATTTTCATCGTCGTCATCATTTTCATCGTCGACGTCATCATTTTCATCGTTGTCGTCAATTTTCATCGTCGTCATCATTTTCATCGAAGTCGTCATTTCATCGACGTCATCATTTTCATGGTCGTCATCATATTCATGGTCGTCATCATTTTCATCGACGTCATCATTTTCATGGTCGTCATCATTTTCGTCGTCGTCGTCAACATTTTCATCGTCATCGTCATCATTTTCATCGTCGTCATCATTTTCATCATCGTCGTCATCATTTTCATTGTTGTCGTCAATTTTCATCGTCGTCATCATTTTCATCGACGTCATCATTTTCATTGTCGTGGTCATCATTTTCATCGACCTCGTCATCATTTTCATCGTTGACGTCAATTTTATCGTCATCTTCAACATTTTCATCGTCGTCACCATTTTCATCGTCGTCGTCAATTTCATCGACGTCATCATTTTTATCGTTGTCGTCAATTTTCATCGTCATCGTCATCATGTTAATCGTCGTCATCATTTTCTTCGTCGTCATCATTTTCATCGTTGTCATCATTTTCATTGTCGTCATCAATTTCATCGACGTCATCATTTTCATCAACGTCATCATTTTAATCAACAGTTTCATCGTCATCGTCATGAACATTTTCATCATCAGTTTCATCGTAATCGTCGTCAACATTTTCATCGTCGTCGTCAATTTTCATCGACCTCATCATTTTTATCGTTGTCGTCAATTTTCATCGTCATCGTCATCATGTTAATCGTCGTCATCATTTTCATCGTCGTCATCATTTTCTTCGTCGTCATCATTTTCATCGTCGTCGTCATCATTTTCATCGTCGTCATCATTTTCATCATCGTCATCAACATTTTCATCGTCATCGTCATCATTTTCATCGTCGTCAACATTTTCATCGTCAACGTCGTCATTTTCATCGACGTCGTCATTTTCATCGTCGTCATCATTTTCGTCGTCGTCGTCAACATTTTCATTGTCGTCACCATTTTCAACGTCGTCATCATCTTCATCAACTTCATCATTTTCATCGTCGTCATCATTTTCATCGACGTCATCATTTTCATCGTCGTCATCATTTTCATCGACATCATCATTTTCATCGTCGTCGTCATCATTTTCATCGTTGTCGTCATTTTCATCGTCGTCGTCATCATTTTCATCGTTGTCGTCATTTTCATCGTCGTCGTCATCATTTTTATCGTTGTCATCATTTTCATTGTCGTCATCATTTTCATCGTCGTCAACATTTTCATCGTCATCGTCATCATTTTCATTGTCTTCATCATTTTCATCGTCGTCGTCATCATTTTCACTGTTGTCGTCAATTTTCATCGTCGTCATCATTTTCATCGAAGTCGTCATTTTCATCGACGTCATCATTTTCATTGTCGTGGTCATCATTTTCATCGACGTCGTCATCATTTTCATCGTTGTCGTCAATTTCATCGTCGTCGTCATCATTTTCATCGAAGTCGTCATCATTTTCATCGACGTCGTCATCCTTTTCATCGTCATCATCATTTTCATCGTCGTTATCATTTTCATCGTTGACGTCAATTTTATCGTCGTCTTCAACATTTTCATCGTCGTCATCATTTCATCGTCGTCATCATTTCATCGACGTCATCATTTTCATCTTCGTCATCATTTTCATCGTCGTCATCATTTTCATGGTCGTCATCATTTTCGTCGTCGTCAACATTTTCATCGTCATCGTCATCATTTTCATCGTCGTCATCATTTTCATCATCGTCGTCATCATTTTCATTGTTGTCGTCAATTTTCATCGTCGTCATCATTTTCATCGACGTCATCATTTTCATTGTCGTGGTCATCATTTTCATCGACCTCGTCATCATTTTCATCGTTGACGTCAATTTTATCGTCATCTTCAACATTTTCATCGTCGTCACCATTTTCATCGTCGTCGTCAATTTCATCGACGTCATCATTTTTATCGTTGTCGTCAATTTTCATCGTCATCGTCATCATGTTAATCGTCGTCATCATTTTCATCGTCGTCATCATTTTCTTCGTCGTCATCATTTTCATCGTTGTCATCATTTTCATTGTCGTCATCATTTTCATCGTCGTCAACATTTTCATCGTCATCGTCATCATTTTCATCGTCGTCATCATTTTCATCGTCGACGTCATCATTTTCATCGTTGTCGTCAATTTTCATCGTCGTCATCATTTTCATCGAAGTCGTCATTTTCATCGACGTCATCATTTTCATGGTCGTCATCATATTCATGGTCGTCATCATTTTCATCGACGTCATCATTTTCATGGTCGTCATCATTTTCGTCGTCGTCGTCAACATTTTCATCGTCATCGTCATCATTTTCATCGTCGTCATCATTTTCATCATCGTCGTCATCATTTTCATTGTTGTCGTCAATTTTCATCGTCGTCATCATTTTCATCGACGTCATCATTTTCATTGTCGTGGTCATCATTTTCATCGACGTCGTCATCATTTTCATCGTTGTCGTCAATTTCATCGTCGTCGTCATCATTTTCATCGAAGTCGTCATCATTTTCATCGACGTCGTCATCATTTTCATCGTCATCATCATTTTCATCGTCGTTGTCATCATTTTCATCGTCGACGTCACCATTTTCAACGTCGTCATCATCTTCATCAACTTCATCATTTTCATCGTCGTCATCATTTTCATCGTCGTCATCATTTTCGTCGTCGTCGTCAACATTTTCATTGTCGTCACCATTTTCAACGTCGTCATCATCTTCATCAACTTCATCATTTTCATCGTCGTCATCATTTTCATCGACGTCATCATTTTCATCGTCGTCATCATTTTCATCGACATCATCATTTTCATTGTCGTGGTCATCATTTTCATCGACGTCGTCATCATTTTCATCGTCGTCGTCATCATTTTCATCGTTGTCGTCATTTTCATCGTCGTCGTCATCATTTTCATCGTTGTCGTCATTTTCATCGTCGTCGTCATCATTTTCATCGTTGTCATCATTTTCATTGTCGTCATCATTTTCATCGTCGTCAACATTTTCATCGTCATCGTCATCATTTTCATCGTCGTCATCATTTTCATCGTCGTCAACATTTTCATCGTCATCGTCATCATTTTCATCGTCGTCATCATTTTCATCGTCGACGTCATCATTTTCATCGACGTCATCATTTTCATGGTCGTCATCATATTCATGGTCGTCATCATTTTCGTCGTCGTCGTCAACATTTTCATCGTCATCGTCATCATTTTCATTGTCTTCATCATTTTCATCGTCGTCGTCATCATTTTCATCGTTGTCGTCAATTTCATCGTCGTCGTCATCATTTTCATCGAAGTCGTCATCATTTTCATCGACGTCGTCATCATTTTCATTGTCTTCATCATTTTCATCGTCGTCGTCATCATTTTCACTGTTGTCGTCAATTTTCATCGTCGTCATCATTTTCATCGAAGTCGTCATTTTCATTGTCGTGGTCATCATTTTCATCGACGTCGTCATCATTTTCATCGTTGTCGTCAATTTCATCGTCGTCGTCATCATTTTCATCGAAGTCGTCATCATTTTCATCGACGTCATCATCATTTTCATCGTCGTTATCATTTTCATCGTTGACGTCAATTTTATCGTCGTCTTCAACATTTTCATCGTCGTCATCATTTCATCGTCGTCATCATTTCATCGACGTCATCATTTTCATCGTCGTCATCATTTTCATGGTCGTCATCATTTTCGTCGTCGTCAACATTTTCATCGTCATCGTCATCATTTTCATCGTCGTCATCATTTTCATCATCGTCGTCATCATTTTCATTGTTGTCGTCAATTTTCATCGTCGTCATCATTTTCATCGACGTCATCATTTTCATTGTCGTGGTCATCATTTTCATCGACGTCGTCATCATTTTCATCGTTGTCGTCAATTTCATCGTCGTCGTCATCATTTTCATCGAAGTCGTCATCATTTTCATCGACGTCGTCATCATTTTCATCGTCATCATCATTTTCATCGTCGTTGTCATCATTTTCATCGTCGACGTCACCATTTTCAACGTCGTCATCATCTTCATCAACTTCATCATTTTCATCGTCGTCATCATTTTCATCGTCGTCATCATTTTCGTCGTCGTCGTCAACATTTTCATTGTCGTCACCATTTTCAACGTCGTCATCATCTTCATCAACTTCATCATTTTCATCGTCGTCATCATTTTCATCGACGTCATCATTTTCATCGTCGTCATCATTTTCATCGACATCATCATTTTCATTGTCGTGGTCATCATTTTCATCGACGTCGTCATCATTTTCATCGTCGTCGTCATCATTTTTATCGTTGTCGTCATTTTCATCGTCGTCGTCATCATTTTCATCGTTGTCGTCATTTTCATCGTCGTCGTCATCATTTTCATCGTTGTCATCATTTTCATTGTCGTCATCATTTTCATCGTCGTCAACATTTTCATCGTCATCGTCATCATTTTCATCGTCGTCATCATTTTCATCGTCGACGTCATCATTTTCATCGTTGTCGTCAATTTTCATCGTCGTCATCATTTTCATCGAAGTCGTCATTTTCATCGACGTCATCATTTTCATGGTCGTCATCATATTCATGGTCGTCATCATTTTCGTCGTCGTCGTCAACATTTTCATCGTCATCGTCATCATTTTCATTGTCTTCATCATTTTCATCGTCGTCGTCATCGTTTTCACTGTTGTCGTCAATTTTCATCGTCGTCATCATTTTCATCGAAGTCGTCATTTTCATCGACGTCATCATTTTCATTGTCGTGGTCATCATTTTCATCGTTGACGTCAATTTTATCGTCGTCTTCAACATTTTCATCGTCGTCATCATTTCATCGTCGTCATCATTTCATCGACGTCATCATTTTCATCTTCGTCATCATTTTCATCGTCGTCATCATTTTCATGGTCGTCATCATTTTCGTCGTCGTCGTCAACATTTTCATCGTCATCGTCATCATTTTCATCGTCGTCATCATTTTCATCATCGTCGTCATCATTTTCATTGTTGTCGTCAATTTTCATCGTCGTCATCATTTTCATCGACGTCATCATTTTCATTGTCGTGGTCATCATTTTCATCGTCGTCATCATTTTCATCATCGTCGTCATCATTTTCATTGTTGTCGTCAATTTTCATCGTCGTCATCATTTTCATCGACGTCATCATTTTCATTGTCGTGGTCATCATTTTCATCGACCTCGTCATCATTTTCATCGTTGACGTCAATTTTATTGTCATCTTCAACATTTTCATCGTCGTCACCATTTTCATCGTCGTCGTCAATTTCATCGACGTCATCATTTTTATCGTTGTCGTCAATTTTCATCGTCATCGTCATCATGTTAATCGTCGTCATCATTTTCATCGTCGTCATCATTTTCATTGTCGTCATCATTTTCATCGTCGTCAACATTTTCATCGTCATCGTCATCATTTTCATCGTCGTCATCATTTTCATCGTCGTCATCATTTTCATCGTCGACGTCATCATTTTCGTCGTCGTCGTCAACATTTTCATCGTCATCGTCATCATTTTCATCGACGTCATCATTTTCATTGTCGTGGTCATCATTTTCATCGACGTCGTCATCATTTTCATCGTTGTCGTCAATTTCATCGTCGTCGTCATCATTTTCATCGAAGTCGTCATCATTTTCATCGACGTCGTCATCATTTTCATCGTCATCATCATTTTCATCGTCGTTGTCATCATTTTCATCGTCGACGTCACCATTTTCAACGTCGTCATCATCTTCATCAACTTCATCATTTTCATCGTCGTCATCATTTTCATCGACGTCATCATTTTCATCGTCGTCATCATTTTCATCGTCGTCAACATTTTCATCGTTGTCGTCAATTTTCATCGTCGTCACCATTTTCATCGTCGTCGTCAATTTCATCGACGTCATCATTTTTATCGTTGTCGTCAATTTTCATCGTCATCGTCATCATGTTAATCGTCGTCATCATGTTAATCGTCGTCATCATTTTCATCGTCGTCATCATTTTCTTCGTCGTCATCATTTTCATCGTCATCATTATTTTAATTGTCATTATCATTTTCATCGTTGTCATCATTTTCATCGACGTCATCATTTTCATCGTCGTCGTCATTTTCATCGTCATCATCATTTTCATCGTCGTCATCATTTTCATCGTCGTCAACATTTTCATCGTCGTCATCATTTTCATCGACGTCATCATTTTCATTGTCGTGGTCATTTTCATCGTCGTCATCATTTTCGTCGTCGTCGTCAACATTTTCATCGTCGTCGTCATCATTTTCGTCGTGGTCGTCAACATTTTCATCGTCGTCGTCATCATTTTCATCGTCGTCGTCATTTTCATCGTCGTCATCATTTTCGTCGTCGTCGTCAACATTTTCATCGTCGTCGTCATTTTCATCGTCGTCATCATTTTCGTCGTCGTCGTCAACATTTTCATCGTCGTCATCATTTTCATCGACATCATCATTTTCATCGTTGTCATCGTTTTCATCGTCGTCGTCAACATTTTCATCGTCGTCATCATTTTCATCGTTGTCATCATTTTCATTGTCGTCATCATTTTCATCGTCGTCAACATTTTCATCGTCGTCATCATTTTCATCGACGTCATCATTTTCATTGTCGTGGTCATCATTTTCATCGACCTCGTCATCATTTTCATCGTTGACGTCAATTTTATCGTCATCTTCAACATTTTCATCGTCGTCACCATTTTCATCGTCATCGTCAATTTCATCGACGTCATCATTTTTATCGTTGTCGTCAATTTTCATCGTCATCGTCATCATGTTAATCGTCGTCATCATTTTCATCGTCGTCATCATTTTCTTCGTCGTCATCATTTTCATCGTCATCATCATTTTCATCGTCGTCATCATTTTCATCGTCGTCGTCATTTTCATCGTCGTCGTCATCATTTTCGTCGTGGTCGTCAACATTTTCATCGTCGTCGTCATCATTTTCATCGTCGTCGTCATTTTCATCGTCGTCGTCATTTTCATCGTCGTCATCATTTTCGTCGTCGTCGTCAACATTTTCATCGTCGTCATCATTTTCATCGACATCATCATTTTCATCGTTGTCATCGTTTTCATCGTCGTCGTCATCAATTTCATCGACGTCATCATTTTCATCAACGTCATCATTTTAATCAACAGTTTCATCGTCATCGTCATGAACATTTTCATCATCAGTTTCATCGTAATCGTCGTCAACATTTTCATCGTCGGCGTCCATTTTTATCGTTGTCGTCAATTTTCATCGTCATCGTCATCATGTTAATCGTCGTCATCATTTTCATCGTCGTCATCATTTTCTTCGTCGTCATCATTTTCATCGTCGTCATCATTTTCATCATCGTCATCAACATTTTCATCGTCATCGTCGTCATTTTTTTTCATCGACGTCCTCATTTTCATCGACGTCATCATTTTCATCGTCATCGTCATCATGTTAATCGTCGTCATCATTTTCATCGTCGTCATCATTTTCTTCGTCGTCATCATTTTCATCGTCGTCGTCATCATTTTCATCGTCGTCATCATTTTCATCGTTGTCGTCAATTTTCATCGTCGTCATCATTTTCATCGACGTCATCATCATCTTCATCGTCGTCGTCATCATTTTCATCGTTTTCATCATTTTCATTGTCGTCATCATTTTCATCGTCGTCATCATTTTCATCGAAGTCGTCATTTTCATCGTCATCATTATTTTAATTGTCGTTATCATTTTCATCGTTGTCATCATTTTCATCGACGTCATCATTTTCATCGTCGTCATCATTTTCATCGTCGTCAACATTTTCATCGTCGTCACCATTTTCATCGTCGTCACCATTTTCATCGTCGTCGTCAATTTCATCGACGTCATCATTTTTATCGTTGTCGTCAATTTTCATCGTCATCGTCATCATGTTAATCGTCGTCATCATGTTAATCGTCGTCATCATTTTCATCGTCATCATTATTTTAATTGTCGTTATCATTTTCATCGTTGTCAACATTTTCATCGACGTAATCATTTTCATCGTCGTCGTCATTTTCATTGTCATCATCAATTTCATCGACATCATCATTTTCATCGTCGTCGTCAATTTTCAGCATCGTCGTCAATTTCATCGTCCTCGTCAACATTTTCATCGTCGTCGTCATTTTCATCGTTTTCATCATTTTCATTGTCGTCATCATTTTCATCGTCGTCATCATTTTCATCGAAGTCGTCATTTTCATCGACGTCATCATTTTCATCGTCGTCGTCAATTTTCAGCGTCGTCGTCAATTTCATCGTCGTCGTCATCATTTTCGTCGTGGTCGTCAACATTTTCATCGTCGTCGTCAATTTTCAGCGTCGTCGTCAATTTCATCGTCGTCGTCATCATTTTCGTCGTGGTCGTCAACATTTTCATCGTCGTCGTCATCATTTTCATCGTCGTCGTCATTTTCATCGTCGTCATCATTTTCGTCGTCGTCGTCAACATTTTCATCGTCGTCATCATTTTCATCGACATCATCATTTTCATCGTTGTCATCGTTTTCATCGTCGTCGTCATCAATTTCATCGACGTCATCATTTTCATCAACGTCATCATTTTAATCAACAGTTTCATCGTCATCGTCATGAACATTTTCATCATCAGTTTCATCGTAATCGTCGTCAACATTTTCATCGTCGGCGTCCATTTTCATCGACCTCATCATTTTTATCGTTGTCGTCAATTTTCATCGTCATCGTCATCATGTTAATCGTCGTCATCATTTTCATCGTCGTCGTCATCATTTTCATCGCCGTCATCATTTTCATCATCGTCATCAACATTTTCATCGTCATCGTCATCATTTTCATCGTCGTCATTTTTTTCATCGACGTCCTCATTTTCATCGACGTCATCATTTTCATCGTCATCGTCATCATGTTAATCGTCGTCATCATTTTCATCGTCGTCATCATTTTATTCGTCGTCATCATTTTCATCGTCGTCGTCATCATTTTCATCGTCGTCATCATTTTCGTCGTCGTCGTCAACATTTTCATCGTCGTCATCATTTTTATCGACATCATCATTTTCATCGTTGTCACCATTTTCATCGTCGTCATCATTTTCGTCGTGGTCGTCAACATTTTCATCGTCGTCATCATTTTCGTCGTCGTCGTCAACATTTTCATCGTCGTCATCATTTTTATCGACATCATCATTTTCATTGTCGTCACCATTTTCAACGTCGTCATCATCTTCATCAACTTCATCATTTTCATCGTCTTCATCATTTTCATCGACGTCATCATCATCTTCATCGTCGTCGTCATCATTTTCATCGTTGTCGTCATTTTCATCGTCGTCATCATTTTCATCGTCGTCATCATTTTCATCGACGTCATCATCATCTTCATCGTCGTTGTCATCATTTTCATCGTTGTCGTCATTTTCATCGTCGTCATCATTTTCATCGTCGACGTCATCATTTTCATCGTTGTCGTCAATTTTCATCGTCGTCATCATTTTCATCGACGTCATCATCATCTTCATCGTCGTCGTCATCATTTTCATCGTTTTCATTATTTTCATTGTCGTCATCATTTTCATCGTCGTCAACATTTTCATCGTCGTCATCATTTTCATCGTCGACGTCATCATTTTCATCGTTGTCGTCAATTTTCATCGTCGTCATCATTTTCATCGACGTCATCATCATCTTCATCGTCGTCGTCATCATTTTCATCGTTTTCATCATTTTCATTGTCGTCATCATTTTCATCGTCGTCATCATTTTCATCGAAGTCGTCATTTTCATCGACGTCATCATTTTCATCGTCGTCGTCAATTTTCAGCGTCGTCGTCAATTTTATCGTCGTCGTCATCATTTTCATCGCCGTCGTCATTTTCATCGTCATCATTATTTTAATTGTCGTTATCATTTTCATCGTTGTCATCATTTTCATCGACGTCATCATTTTCATCGTCGTCATCATTTTCATCGTCGTCACCATTTTCATCGTCGTCACCATTTTCATCGTCGTCGTCAATTTCATCGACGTCATCATTTTTATCGTTGTCGTCAATTTTCATCGTCATCGTCATCATGTTAATCGTCGTCATCATGTTAATCGTCGTCATCATTTTCATCGTTGTCATCATTTTCATTGTCGTCGTCAATTTTCAGCATCGTCGTCAATTTCATCGTCCTCGTCAACATTTTCATCGTCGTCGTCATTTTCATCGTCATCATCATTTTCATTGTCGTCATCATTTTCATCGTCGTCAACATTTTCATCGTCGTCATCATTTTCATCGTCGTCACCATTTTCATCGTCGTCGTCAATTTCATCGACGTCATCATTTTCATCGATGTCATCATTTTCATCGTCGTCGTCAATTTTCAGCGTCGTCGTCAATTTCATCGTCGTCGTCATCATTTTCATCGCCGTCGTCATTTTCATCGTCATCATTATTTTAATTGTCGTTATCATTTTCATCGTTGTCATCATTTTCATCGACGCCATCATTTTCATCGTCGTCATCATTTTCATCGTCGTCAACATTTTCATCGTCGTCATCATTTTCATCGTCGTCGTCAATTTCATCGACGTCATTATTTTAATTGTCGTTATCATTTTCATCGTTGTCATCATTTTCATCGACGTCATCATTTTCATCGTCGTCGTCATTTTCATTGTCATCATCAATTTCATCGACATCATCATTTTCATCGTCGTCGTCAATTTTCAGCATCGTCGTCAATTTCATCGTCCTCGTCAACATTTTCATCGTCGTCGTCATTTTCATCGTCATCATCATTTTCATTGTCGTCATCATTTTCATCGTCGTCAACATTTTCATCGTCGTCATCATTTTCATCGTCGACGTCATCATTTTCATCGTTGTCGTCAATTTTCATCGTCGTCATCATTTTCATCGACGTCATCATCATCTTCATCGTCGTCGTCATCATTTTCATCGTTTTCATCATTTTCATTGTCGTCATCATTTTCATCGTCGTCATCATTTTCATCGTCGTCATCATTTTCATCGAAGTCGTCATTTTCATCGACATCATTATTTTAATTGTCGTTATCATTTTCATCGTTGTCATCATTTTCATCGACGTCATCATTTTCATCGTCGTCATCATTTTCATCGTCGTCAACATTTTCATCGTCGTCACCATTTTCATCGTCGTCACCATTTTCATCGTCGTCGTCAATTTCATCGACGTCATCATCATCTTCATCGTCGTCGTCATCATTTTCATCGTTTTCATCATTTTCATTGTCGTCATCATTTTCATCGTCGTCATCATTTTCATCGAAGTCGTCATTTTCATCGACATCATTATTTTAATTGTCGTTATCATTTTCATCGTTGTCATCATTTTCATCGTCGTCACCATTTTCATCGTCGTCACCATTTTCATCGTCGTCGTCAATTTCATCGACGTCATCATTTTCATCGTCGTCGTCAATTTCATCGACGTCATCATTTTTATCGTTGTCGTCAATTTTCATCGTCATCGTCATCATGTTAATCGTCGTCATCATGTTAATCGTCGTCATCATTTTCATCGTCGTCATCATTTTCTTCGTCGTCATCATTTTCATCGTCATCATTATTTTAATTGTCGTTATCATTTTCATCGTTGTCATCATTTTCATCGACGTCATCATTTTCATCGTCGTCGTCATTATTTTAATTGTCGTTATCATTTTCATCGTTGACGCCAATTTTATCGTCATCTTCAACATTTTCATCGTCGTCATCGTTTTCATCGTTGTCATCATTTTCATCGTTGTCATCATTTTCATTGTCATCATCAATTTCATCGACATCATCATTTTCATCGTCGTCGTCAATTTTCAGCATCGTCGTCAATTTCATCGTCCTCGTCAACATTTTCATCGTCGTCGTCATTTTCATCGTCATCATCATTTCATCGTCGTCATCATTTCATTGTCGTCATCATTTTCATCGACGTCATCATTTTCATCATCGTCGTCATCATTTTCGTCGTCATCGTCAACATTTTCATCGTCATCGTCATCATTTTCATCGTCGTCATCATTTTCATCATCGTCGTCATCATTTTCATTGTTGTCGTCAATTTTCATCGTCGTCATCATTTTCATCGTCGTCGTCAATTTCATCGACGTCATCATTTTTATCGTTATCATCATTTTCATTGTCGTCATCATTTTCTTTGTCGTCATCATTTTCATCGTTTTCATCATTTTCATTGTCGTCATCATTTTCATCGTCGTCATCATTTTCATCGAAGTCGTCATTTTCATCGACGTCATCATTTTCATCGTCGTCGTCAATTTTCAGCGTCGTCGTCAATTTCATCGTCGTCGTCATCATTTTCATCGCCGTCGTCATTTTCATCGTCATCATTATTTTAATTGTCGTTATCATTTTCATCGTTGTCATCATTTTCATCGACGTCATCATTTTCATCGTCGTCATCATTTTCATCGTCGTCACCATTTTCATCGTCGTCACCATTTTCATCGTCGTCGTCAATTTCATCGACGTCATCATTTTTATCGTTGTCGTCAATTTTCATCGTCATCGTCATCATGTTAATCGTCGTCATCATGTTAATCGTCGTCATCATGTTAATCGTCGTCATCATTTTCATCGTTGTCATCATTTTCATCGTCGTCGTCAATTTTCAGCATCGTCGTCAATTTCATCGTCCTCGTCAACATTTTCATCGTCGTCGTCATTTTCATCGTCATCATCATTTTCATTGTCGTCATCATTTTCATCGTCGTCAACATTTTCATCGTCGTCATCATTTTCATCGTCGACGTCATCATTTTCATCGTTGTCGTCAATTTTCATCGTCGTCATCATTTTCATCGACGTCATCATCATCTTCATCGTCGTCGTCATCATTTTCATCGTTTTCATCATTTTCATTGTCGTCATCATTTTCATCGTCGTCATCATTTTCATCGAAGTCGTCATTTTCATCGACGTCATCATTTTCATCGTCGTCGTCAATTTTCAGCGTCGTCGTCAATTTCATCGTCGTCGTCATCATTTTCATCGCCGTCGTCATTTTCATCGTCATCATTATTTTAATTGTCGTTATCATTTTCATCGTTGTCATCATTTTCATCGACGTCATCATTTTCATCGTCGTCATCATTTTCATCGTCGTCAACATTTTCATCGTCGTCACCATTTTCATCGTCGTCACCATTTTCATCGTCGTCGTCAATTTCATCGACGTCATCATTTTCATCGACGTCATCATTTTCATCGTCGTCGTCAATTTTCAGCGTCGTCGTCAATTTCATCGTCGTCGTCATCATTTTCATCGCCGTCGTCATTTTCATCGTCATCATTATTTTAATTGTCGTTATCATTTTCATCGTTGTCATCATTTTCATCGACGCCATCATTTTCATCGTCGTCATCATTTTCATCGTCGTCAACATTTTCATCGTCGTCACCATTTTCATCGTCGTCGTCAATTTCATCGACGTCATTATTTTAATTGTCGTTATCATTTTCATCGTTGTCATCATTTTCATCGACGTCATCATTTTCATCGTCGTCGTCATTTTCATTGTCATCATCAATTTCATCGACATCATCATTTTCATCGTCGTCGTCAATTTTCAGCATCGTCGTCAATTTCATCGTCCTCGTCAACATTTTCATCGTCGTCGTCATTTTCATCGTCATCATCATTTTCATTGTCGTCATCATTTTCATCGTCGTCAACATTTTCATCGTCGTCATCATTTTCATCGTCGACGTCATCATTTTCATCGTTGTCGTCAATTTTCATCGTCGTCATCATTTTCATCGTCGTCATCATTTTCATCGAAGTCGTCATTTTCATCGACATCATTATTTTAATTGTCGTTATCATTTTCATCGTTGTCATCATTTTCATCGACGTCATCATTTTCATCGTCGTCATCATTTTCATCGTTGTCAACATTTCCATCGTCGTCACCATTTTCATCGTCGTCACCATTTTCATCGTCGTCGTCAATTTCATCGACGTCATCATCATCTTCATCGTCGTCGTCATCATTTTCATCGTTTTCATCATTTTCATTGTCGTCATCATTTTCATCGTCGTCATCATTTTCATCGAAGTCGTCATTTTCATCGACATCATTATTTTAATTGTCGTTATCATTTTCATCGTTGTCATCATTTTCATCGTCGTCACCATTTTCATCGTCGTCACCATTTTCATCGTCGTCGTCAATTTCATCGACGTCATCATTTTCATCGTCGTCGTCAATTTCATCGACGTCATCATTTTTATCGTTGTCGTCAATTTTCATCGTCATCGTCATCATGTTAATCGTCGTCATCATGTTAATCGTCGTCATCATTTTCATCGTCGTCATCATTTTCTTCGTCGTCATCATTTTCATCGTCATCATTATTTTAATTGTCGTTATCATTTTCATCGTTGTCATCATTTTCATCGACGTCATCATTTTCATCGTCGTCGTCATTATTTTAATTGTCGTTATCATTTTCATCGTTGACGCCAATTTTATCGTCATCTTCAACATTTTCATCGTCGTCATCGTTTTCATCGTTGTCATCATTTTCATCGTTGTCATCATTTTCATTGTCATCATCAATTTCATCGACATCATCATTTTCATCGTCGTCGTCAATTTTCAGCATCGTCGTCAATTTCATCGTCCTCGTCAACATTTTCATCGTCGTCGTCATTTTCATCGTCATCATCATTTTCATCGTCATCATCATTTTCATCGTCGTCGTCATTATTTTAATTGTCGTTGTCATTTTCATCGTTGACGTCAATTTTATCGTCATCTTCAACATTTTCATCGTCGTCATCATTTTCAACGTCGCAATGATTTTCATCAGCGTCATCCTTGTCATCAACAGTTTCATCGTCATCGTCATGAACATTTTCATCGACGTCATCATTTTCATCGTCGTCAAGATTTTCCTCGTTGTCGTCAATTTTCATCATCGTCACCATTTTCATCGCCGTCGTCAATTTCATCGTCGTCATCATTTTCATTGTCGTCATCATTTTCTTCGTCGTCAAGATTTTCCTCGTTGTCGTCAATTTTCATCATCGTCACCATTTTCATCGCCGTCGTCAATTTCATCGTCGTCATCATTTTCATTGTCGTCATCATTTTCTTCGTCGTCATCATTTTCATCGTCGTCGTCAATATTTTCATCGTCGTCGTCAATATTTTCATCGTCGTCATCATTTTCATCGACATCATCATTTTCATCGTTGTCACCATTTTCATCGACATCATCATTTTCATCGTTGTCACCATTTTCATCGACATCATCATTTTCATCGTCGTCACCATTTTCATCGTCGTCATCATTTTCATCGTCGTCGTCATTATTTTAATTGTCGTTATCATTTTCATCGTTGTCATCATCTTCATCAACTTCATCATTTTCATCGACGTCATCATTTTCATCGTCGTCATCATTTTCATCGACATCATCATTTTCATTGTCGTGGTCATCATTTTCATCGACGTCGTCATCATTTTCATCGTTGTCGTCAATTTTCATCGTCGTCATCATTTTCATCGAAGTCGTCATTTTCATCGACGTCATCATTTTCATGGTCGTCATCATTTACATGGTCGTCATCATATTCATGGTCGTCATCATTTTCGTCGTCGTCGTCAACATTTTCATCGTCATCGTCATCATTTTCATTGTCTTCATCATTTTCATCGTCGTCGTCATCATTTTCACTGTTGTCGTCAATTTTCATCGTCGTCATCATTTTCATTGTCGTGGTCATCATTTTCATCGTCATCATTTTCATCGTCGTTATCATTTTCATCGTTGACGTCAATTTTATCGTCGTCTTCAACATTTTCATCGTCGTCATCATTTCATCGTCGTCATCATTTCATCGTCGTCATCATTTCATTGTCGTCATCATTTTCATCGACGTCATCATTTTCATCATCGTCGTCATCATTTTCGTCGTCATCGTCAACATTTTCATCGTCATCGTCATCATTTTCATCGTCGTCATCATTTTCATCATCGTCGTCATCATTTTCATTGTTGTCGTCAATTTTCATCGTCGTCATCATTTTCATCGTCGTCGTCAATTTCATCGACGTCATCATTTTTATCGTTGTCATCATTTTCATTGTCGTCATCATTTTCTTTGTCGTCAACATTTTCTTCGTCGTCATCATTTTCATCATTTTCATCGTCGTCATCATTTTCATCGTCGTCGTCAATTTCATCGACGTCATCATTTTTATCGTTGTCGTCATTTTCATCGTCATCATCATTTTCATCGTCGTCGTCATTATTTTAATTGTCGTTATCATTTTCATCGTTGACGCCAATTTTATCGTCATCTTCAACATTTTCATCGTCGTCATCATTTTCATCGTCATCATTATTTTAATTGTCGTTATCATTTTCATCGTTGTCATCATTTTCATCGACGTCATCATTTTCATCGTCGTCGTCATTTTCATCGTCATCATCATTTTCATCGTCGTCGTCATTATTTTAATTGTCGTTATCATTTTCATCGTTGACGCCAATTTTATCGTCATCTTCAACATTTTCATCGTCGTCATCGTTTTCATCGTTGTCATCATTTTCATCGTTGTCATCATTTTCATTGTCATCATCAATTTCATCGACATCATCATTTTCATCGTCGTCGTCAATTTTCAGCATCGTCGTCAATTTCATCGTCCTCGTCAAAATTTTCATCGTCGTCGTCATTTTCATCGTCATCATCATTTTCATCGTCATCATCATTTTCATCGTCGTCGTCATTATTTTAATTGTCGTTGTCATTTTCATCGTTGACGTCAATTTTATCGTCATCTTCAACATTTTCATCGTCGTCATCATTTTCAACGTCGCAATGATTTTCATCAGCGTCATCATTGTCATCAACAGTTTCATCGTCATCGTCATGAACATTTTCATCGACGTCATCATTTTCATTGTCGTCATCATTTTCTTCGTCGTCATCATTTTCATCGTCGTCATCATTTTCGTCGTCGTCGTCAATATTTTCATCGTTGTCACCATTTTCATCGACATCATCATTTTCATCGTCGTCACCATTTTCATCGTCGTCATCATTTTCATCGTCGTCGTCATTATTTTAATTGTCGTTATCATTTTCATCGTTGTCATCATCTTCATCAACTTCATCATTTTCATCGACGTCATCATTTTCATCGTCGTCATCATTTTCATCGACATCATCATTTTCATTGTCGTGGTCATCATTTTCATCGACGTCTTCATCATTTTCATCGTTGTCGTCAATTTTCATGGTCGTCATCATTTTCATCGAAGTCGTCATTGTCATCGACGTCATCATTTTCATGGTCGTCATCATTTACATGGTCGTCATCATATTCATGGTCGTCATCATTTTCGTCGTCGTCGTCAACATTTTCATCGTCATCATCATTTTCATCGTCGTCGTCATTATTTTAATTGTCGTTGTCATTTTCATCGTTGACGTCAATTTTATCGTCATCTTCAACATTTTCATCGTCGTCATCATTTTCAACGTCGCAATGATTTTCATCAGCGTCATCATTGTCATCAACAGTTTCATCGTCATCGTCATGAACATTTTCATCGACGTCATCATTTTCATTGTCGTCATCATTTTCTTCGTCGTCATCATTTTCATCGTCGTCATCATTTTCGTCGTCGTCGTCAATATTTTCATCGTTGTCACCATTTTCATCGACATCATCATTTTCATCGTCGTCACCATTTTCATCGTCGTCATCATTTTCATCGTCGTCGTCATTATTTTAATTGTCGTTATCATTTTCATCGTTGTCATCATCTTCATCAACTTCATCATTTTCATCGACGTCATCATTTTCATCGTCGTCATCATTTTCATCGACATCATCATTTTCATTGTCGTGGTCATCATTTTCATCGACGTCTTCATCATTTTCATCGTTGTCGTCAATTTTCATGGTCGTCATCATTTTCATCGAAGTCGTCATTGTCATCGACGTCATCATTTTCATGGTCGTCATCATTTACATGGTCGTCATCATATTCATGGTCGTCATCATTTTCGTCGTCGTCGTCAACATTTTCATCGTCATCGTCATCATTTTCATTGTCTTCATCATTTTCATCGTCGTCGTCATCATTTTCACTGTTGTCGTCAATTTTCATCGTCGTCATCATTTTATTGTCGTCGTCATCATTTTCATCGAAGTCGTCATCATTTTCATTGTCGTGGTCATCATTTTCATCGTCATCATTTTCATCGTCGTTATCATTTTCATCGTTGACGTCAATTTTATCGTCGTCTTCAACATTTTCATCGTCGTCATCATTTCATCGTCGTCATCATTTTCATCGACGTCATCATTTTCATCATCGTCGTCATCATTTTCGTCGTCATCGTCAACATTTTCATCGTCATCGTCATCATTTTCATCGTCGTCATCATTTTCATCATCGTCGTCATCATTTTCATTGTTGTCGTCAATTTTCATCGTCGTCATCATTTTCATCGACGTCATCATTTTCATTGTCTTGGTCATCATTTTCATCGACGTCGTCATCATTTTCATCGTTGTCGTCAATTTTATCGTCATCGTCATCATGTTAATCATCGTCATCATTTTCATCGTCGTCATCATTTTCAACGTCGCAATGATTTTCATCAGCGTCATCTTTGTCATCAACAGTTTCATCGTCATCGTCATGAACATTTTCATCGACGTCATCATTTTCATCGTCGTCATCATTTTCTTCGTCGTCATCATTTTCATCGTCATCATTATTTTAATTGTCGTTATCATTTTCATCGTTGTCATCATTTTCATCGTCGTCGTCATTTTCATCGTCATCATCATTTTCATCGTCGTCGTCATTATTTTAATTGTCGTTATCATTTTCATCGTTGACGCCAATTTTATCGTCATCTTCAACATTTTCATCGTCGTCATCGTTTTCATCGTTGTCATCATTTTCATCGTTGTCATCATTTTCATTGTCATCATCAATTTCATCGACATCATCATTTTCATCGTCGTCGTCAATTTTCAGCATCGTCGTCAATTTCATCGTCATCATCATTTTCATCGTCGTCGTCATTATTTTAATTGTCGTTGTCATTTTCATCGTTGACGTCAATTTTATCGTCATCTTCAACATTTTCATCGTCGTCATCATTTTCATCGTCGTCACCATTTTCATCGCCGTCGTCAATTTCATCGTCGTCATCATTTTCATTGTCGTCATCATTTTCTTCGTCGTCATCATTTTCATCGTCGTCATCATTTTCTTCGTCGTCATCATTTTCATCGTCATCATTATTTTAATTGTCGTTATCATTTTCATCGTTGTCATCATTTTCATCGACGTCATCATTTTCATCGTCGTCGTCATTTTCATCGTCATCATCATTTTCATCGTCGTCATCATTTTCATCGTCGTCGTCATTATTTTAATTGTCATTATCATTTTCATCGTTGACGCCAATTTTATCGTCATCTTCAACATTTTCATCGTCGTCATCGTTTTCATCGTTGTCATCATTTTCATCGTTGTCATCATTTTCATTGTCATCATCAATTTCATCGACATCATCATTTTCATCGTCGTCGTCAATTTTCAGCATCGTGGTCAATTTCATCGTCCTCGTCAACATTTTCATCGTCGTCGTCATTTTCATCGTCATCATCATTTTCATCGTCGTCGTCATTATTTTAATTGTCGTTATCATTTTCATCGTTGACGCCAATTTTATCGTCATCTTCAACATTTTCATCGTCTTCATCATTTTCATCGTCGTCAAGATTTTCCTCGTTGTCGTCAATTTTCATCATCGTCACCATTTTCATCGCCGTCGTCAATTTCATCGTCGTCATCATTTTCTTCGTCGTCAATATTTTCATCGTCGTCATCATTTTCATCGACATCATCATTTTCATCGTTGTCACCATTTTCATCGACATCATCATTTTCATCGTTGTCACCATTTTCATCGACATCATCATTTTCATCGTTGTCATCATCTTCATCAACTTCATCATTTTCATCGTCGTCATCATTTTCATCGAAGTCGTCATTTTCATCGACGTCATCATTTTCATGGTCGTCATCATTTACATGGTCGTCATCATATTCATGGTCGTTATAATTTTCGTCGTCGTCGTCAACATTTTCATCGTCATCGTCATCATTTTCATTGTCTTCATCATTTTCATCGTCGTCGTCATCATTTTCATCGAAGTCGTCATCATTTTCATTGTCGTGGTCATCATTTTCATCGTCGTTATCATTTTCATCGTTGACGTCAATTTTATCATCGTCTTCAACATTTTCATCGTCGTCATCATTTCATCGTCGTCATCATTTCATCGTCGTCATCATTTTCATCGACGTCATCATTTTCATCATCGTCGTCATCATTTTCGTCGTCATCGTCAACATTTTCATCGTCATCGTCATCATTTTCATCGTCGTCATCATTTTCATCATCGTCGTCATCATTTACATTGTTG
>NW_027614366.1:22500-27109 GCF_965212315.1 Lampetra planeri | reverse complement strand
CTGTGGAAGTTTCACGGCGTTCGTACGATATTTGGCGACGCAAAAATGAGCGATTTCCCAGCTCGATGGAATTCGGAGCGAGAGAAACGATGCCCCGTAACGCACATGAGAGCAATCCCGGCCAATTTCTCCCGTTTGATGGGGTCTATGTGTAAAAATTTTGACTTTTTTGAGTGCAGGTGCAAATCTGCTGGAAAAGCCTGTGGAAGTTTCACGGCGTTCGTACGATATTTGGCGACGCAAAAATGAGCGATTTCCAAGCTCGATGGAATTCGGAGCGAGAGAAACGATGCCCCGTAACGCACATGAGAGCAATCCGGGCCAATTTCTCCCGTTTGATGGGGTCTATGTGTAAAAATTTTGACTTTTTTGAGTGCAGGTGCAAATCTGCTGAAAAAGCCTGTGGAAGTTTCACGGCGTTCGTACGATATTTGGCGACGCAAAAATGAGCGATTTCCCAGCTCGAGAGAATTCGGCGCGAGAGAAACGATGCCCCGTAACGCACATGAGAGCAATCCGGGCCAATTTCTCCCGTTTGATGGGGTCTATGTGTAAAAATTTTGACTTTTTTGAGTGCACGTTCAAATCTGCTGGAAAAGCCTGTGGAAGTTTCACGGCGTTCGTACGATATTTGGCGACGCAAAAATGAGCGATTTCCCAGCTCGATGGAATTCGGCGCGACAGAAACGATGCCCCGTAACGCACATGAGAGCAATCCGGGCCAATTTCTCCCGTTTGATGGGGTCTATGTGTAAAAATTTTGACTTTTTTGAGTGCAGGTGCAAATCTGCTGGAAAAGCCTGTGGAAGTTTCACGGCGTTCGTACGATATTTGGCGACGCAAAAATGAGCGATTTCCAAGCTCGATGGAATTCGGAGCGAGAGAAACGATGCCCCGTAACGCACATGAGAGCAATCCGGGCCAATTTCTCCCGTTTGATGGGGTCTATGTGTAAAAATTTTGACTTTTTTGAGTGCAGGTGCAAATCTGCTGAAAAAGCCTGTGGAAGTTTCACGGCGTTCGTACGATATTTGGCGACGCAAAAATGAGCGATTTCCCAGCTCGAGAGAATTCGGCGCGAGAGAAACGATGCCCCGTAACGCACATGAGAGCAATCCGGGCCAATTTCTCCCGTTTGATGGGGTCTATGTGTAAAAATTTTGACTTTTTTGAGTGCACGTGCAAATCTGCTGGAAAAGCCTGTGGAAGTTTCACGGCGTTCGTACGATATTTGGCGACGCAAAAATGAGCGATTTCCCAGCTCGATGGAATTCGGCGCGAGAGAAACGATGCCCCGTAACGCACATGAGAGCAATCCCGGCCAATTTCTCCCGTTTGATGGGGTCTATGTGTACAAATTTTGACTTTTTTGAGTGCACGTGCAAATCTGCTGAAAAAGCCTGTGGAAGTTTCACGGCGTTCGTACGATATTTGGCGACGCAAAAATGAGCGATTTCCCAGCTCGATGGAATTCGGAGCGAGAGAAACGATGCCCCGTAACGCACATGAGAGCAATCCCGGCCAATTTCTCCCGTTTGATGGGGTCTATGTGTACAAATTTTGACTTTTTTGAGTGCAGGTGCAAATCTGCTGAAAAAGCCTGTGGAAGTTTCACGGCGTTCGTACGATATTTGGCGACGCAAAAATGAGCGATTTCCCAGCTCGAGAGAATTCGGCGCGAGAGAAACGATGCCCCGTAACGCACATGAGAGCAATCCGGGCCAATTTCTCCCGTTTGATGGGGTCTATGTGTAAAAATTTTGACTTTTTTGAGTGCAGGTGCAAATCTGCTGGAAAAGCCTGTGGAAGTTTCACGGCGTTCGTACGATATTTGGCGACGCAAAAATGAGCGATTTCCAAGCTCGATGGAATTCGGAGCGAGAGAAACGATGCCCCGTAACGCACATGAGAGCAATCCGGGCCAATTTCTCCCGTTTGATGGGGTCTATGTGTAAAAATTTTGACTTTTTTGAGTGCAGGTGCAAATCTGCTGAAAAAGCCTGTGGAAGTTTCACGGCGTTCGTACGATATTTGGCGACGCAAAAATGAGCGATTTCCCAGCTCGAGAGAATTCGGCGCGAGAGAAACGATGCCCCGTAACGCACATGAGAGCAATCCGGGCCAATTTCTCCCGTTTGATGGGGTCTATGTGTAAAAATTTTGACTTTTTTGAGTGCACGTGCAAATCTGCTGGAAAAGCCTGTGGAAGTTTCACGGCGTTCGTACGATATTTGGCGACGCAAAAATGAGCGATTTCCCAGCTCGATGGAATTCGGCGCGAGAGAAACGATGCCCCGTAACGCACATGAGAGCAATCCCGGCCAATTTCTCCCGTTTGATGGGGTCTATGTGTAAAAATTTTGACTTTTTTGAGTGCACGTGCAAATCTGCTGAAAAAGCCTGTGGAAGTTTCACGGCGTTCGTACGATATTTGGCGACGCAAAAATGAGCGATTTCCCAGCTCGAGAGAATTCGGCGCGAGAGAAACGATGCCCCGTAACGCACATGAGAGCAATCCGGGCCAATTTCTCCCGTTTGATGGGGTCTATGTGTACAAATTTTGACTTTTTTGAGTGCACGTGCAAATCTGCTGAAAAAGCCTGTGGAAGTTTCACGGCGTTCGTACGATATTTGGCGACGCAAAAATGAGCGATTTCCCAGCTCGATGGAATTCGGCGCGACAGAAACGATGCCCCGTAACGCACATGAGAGCAATCCGGGCCAATTTCTCCCGTTTGATGGGGTCTATGTGTAAAAATTTTGACTTTTTTGAGTGCACGTGCAAATCTGCTGAAAAAGCCTGTGGAAGTTTCACGGCGTTCGTACGATATTTGGCGACGCAAAAATGAGCGATTTCCCAGCTCGAGAGAATTCGGCGCGAGAGAAACGATGCCCCGTAACGCACATGAGAGCAATCCGGGCCAATTTCTCCCGTTTGATGGGGTCTATGTGTAAAAATTTTGACTTTTTTGAGTGCAGGTGCAAATCTGCTGAAAAAGCCTGTGGAAGTTTCACGGCGTTCGTACGATATTTGGCGACGCAAAAATGAGCGATTTCCCAGCTCGATGGAATTCGGCGCGAGAGAAACGATGCCCCGTAACGCACATGAGAGCAATCCGGGCCAATTTCTCCCGTTTGATGGGGTCTATGTGTAAAAATTTTGACTTTTTTGAGTGCACGTGCAAATCTGCTGAAAAAGCCTGTGGAAGTTTCACGGCGTTCGTACGATATTTGGCGACGCAAAAATGAGCGATTTCCCAGCTCGAGAGAATTCGGCGCGAGAGAAACGATGCCCCGTAACGCACATGAGAGCAATCCGGGCCAATTTCTCCCGTTTGATGGGGTCTATGTGTAAAAATTTTGACTTTTTTGAGTGCAGGTGCAAATCTGCTGGAAAAGCCTGTGGAAGTTTCATCCGACGAAAAAAGCACGTTCTCGAGAAAGCAGGAGAGCTAAGTCATTCACAAATTAGCTGGATTTGGCTTGTGGTTCGTTTCCCAAGTAACAGAGCGGCATCAACCTTTAAGTGCACGCCAGTACATCCCCGTGGGATACAGGGGGTCTCGGCGGACTTTGCTCGGGGGAAAAACGTCGAGGTGAGCCGCCTGGCCATGCTGTTCATGGGTCTCTCCTTTTTAAGTTTCGCCTGCCAATTTATTTTCTCTAGCGGTTTTATACACTAGCACTCGATGTTTTGGGAAAGGAATACAATTGTTCAAAAAACGTCTTCGCAATTCATGTCGTTAGATTGCTAATGAAAATTCGTAAAAAAACGTACACGCCATACATGTTCTTTGCTTCCCTCTCGATACAAGTGAAGGGGAAAAACAGCCTTAACGGTTGCTAAAAAAATCGCCCTTTACATATACATGGGTCGTCTTCCCCTCTCGACAACGGAGACAAGTAACCCACGCCAGGCACTGTCAGTAACTGCCATAGATCTGCTTTAAAATGCCCATTCGTCTTGCGTCGCTCACGTTCCCGGAGCTTTGGGTAATGTCTGAGGCCTATCCCCGCTAATTTCTACCGTTTGTCGGTAGCTGTCTGTAAAAATATAGCATACACCAAAACGAGAAAATATTTCCATCGCACCTGCACAAGTGTATGGACAATGGCAATCTTCATGCGATGCATAAGTGGTGTGTGTCAGCAGGTTTTGTTTCCCAAGTTTTCCGTGAATGAGCGAGTATCTTGAGCTGTGTGACTCAGCCCGAGGGAGCCTCTTCTCCTCCAGAGTGTGTGGGGAAGGCTGTCCCCTTGGGTTGGTGCTGCACGGGTTCGCTGCGCTGTTTGGTCTTGTGCCAAGGAAGGCTGCCAACTGTGCAAGAATTTTAGGGTTGGTTTCAATTGCCGTTGCCGGTCCATAGAGTAGCGAGCATTGTAAGGCCGCTCTAGAGGTTTGCAGGCATGTGGGGTCGACCCCTGCTCCTTCCCTCCCCACCCCACGTAGGGTGTGTGTGGTGCGCTTACAGCTGCCTCAAAGTGGCTGGCCTTGTGGGAAGCCCTGTGTTTTGTGAGCTTTCAGCACCGTCAGGTTGCCAAACGGGGGTAGCATACACGACAAAGCGAGGCCCCTCCTTGTGGTGGTTTGTGTTGTGTGAAGTCCGTG
>NW_027614366.1:0-12500 GCF_965212315.1 Lampetra planeri | reverse complement strand
TGTGTACAAATTTTGACTTTTTTGAGTGCACGTGCCAATCTGCTGGAAAAGCCTGTGGAAGTTTCACGGCGTTCGTACGATATTTGGCGACGCAAAAATGAGCGATTTCCCAGCTCGATGGAATTCGGCGCGACAGAAACGATGCCCCGTAACGCACATGAGAGCAATCCGGGCCAATTTCTCCCGTTTGATGGGGTCTATGTGTAAAAATTTTGACTTTTTTGAGTGCAGGTGCAAATCTGCTGGAAAAGCCTGTGGAAGTTTCACGGCGTTCGTACGATATTTGGCGACGCAAAAATGAGCGATTTCCAAGCTCGATGGAATTCGGAGCGAGAGAAACGATGCCCCGTAACGCACATGAGAGCAATCCGGGCCAATTTCTCCCGTTTGATGGGGTCTATGTGTAAAAATTTTGACTTTTTGGAGTGCAGGTGCAAATCTGCTGAAAAAGCCTGTGGAAGTTTCACGGCGTTCGTACGATATTTGGCGACGCAAAAATGAGCGATTTCCCAGCTCGAGAGAATTCGGCGCGAGAGAAACGATGCCCCGTAACGCACATGAGAGCAATCCGGGCCAATTTCTCCCGTTTGATGGGGTCTATGTGTAAAAATTTTGACTTTTTTGAGTGCACGTGCAAATCTGCTGGAAAAGCCTGTGGAAGTTTCACGGCGTTCGTACGATATTTGGCGACGCAAAAATGAGCGATTTCCCAGCTCGATGGAATTCGGCGCGAGAGAAACGATGCCCCGTAACGCACATGAGAGCAATCCCGGCCAATTTCTCCCGTTTGATGGGGTCTATGTGTAAAAATTTTGACTTTTTTGAGTGCACGTGCAAATCTGCTGGAAAAGCCTGTGGAAGTTTCACGGCGTTCGTACGATATTTGGCGACGCAAAAATGAGCGATTTCCCAGCTCGATGGAATTCGGCGCGACAGAAACGATGCCCCGTAACGCACATGAGAGCAATCCGGGCCAATTTCTCCCGTTTGATGGGGTCTATGTGTAAAAATTTTGACTTTTTTGAGTGCACGTGCAAATCTGCTGAAAAAGCCTGTGGAAGTTTCACGGCGTTCGTACGATATTTGGCGACGCAAAAATGAGCGATTTCCCAGCTCGAGAGAATTCGGCGCGAGAGAAACGATGCCCCGTAACGCACATGAGAGCAATCCGGGCCAATTTCTCCCGTTTGATGGGGTCTATGTGTACAAATTTTGACTTTTTTGAGTGCACGTGCAAATCTGCTGAAAAAGCCTGTGGAAGTTTCACGGCGTTCGTACGATATTTGGCGACGCAAAAATGAGCGATTTCCCAGCTCGATGGAATTCGGCGCGACAGAAACGATGCCCCGTAACGCACATGAGAGCAATCCGGGCCAATTTCTCCCGTTTGATGGGGTCTATGTGTAAAAATTTTGACTTTTTTGAGTGCACGTGCAAATCTGCTGAAAAAGCCTGTGGAAGTTTCACGGCGTTCGTACGATATTTGGCGACGCAAAAATGAGCGATTTCCCAGCTCGAGAGAATTCGGCGCGAGAGAAACGATGCCCCGTAACGCACATGAGAGCAATCCGGGCCAATTTCTCCCGTTTGATGGGGTCTATGTGTAAAAATTTTGACTTTTTTGAGTGCAGGTGCAAATCTGCTGGAAAAGCCTGTGGAAGTTTCACGGCGTTCGTACGATATTTGGCGACGCAAAAATGAGCGATTTCCCAGCTCGATGGAATTCGGAGCGAGAGAAACGATGCCCCGTAACGCACATGAGAGCAATCCCGGCCAATTTCTCCCGTTTGATGGGGTCTATGTGTACAAATTTTGACTTTTTTGAGTGCACGTGCCAATCTGCTGAAAAAGCCTGTGGAAGTTTCACGGCGTTCGTACGATATTTGGCGACGCAAAAATGAGCGATTTCCCAGCTCGATGGAATTCGGCGCGAGAGAAACGATGCCCCGTAACGCACATGAGAGCAATCCCGGCCAATTTCTCCCGTTTGATGGGGTCTATGTGTAAAAATTTTGACTTTTTTGAGTGCACGTGCAAATCTGCTGAAAAAGCCTGTGGAAGTTTCACGGCGTTCGTACGATATTTGGCGACGCAAAAATGAGCGATTTCCCAGCTCGATGGAATTCGGAGCGAGAGAAACGATGCCCCGTAACGCACATGAGAGCAATCCCGGCCAATTTCTCCCGTTTGATGGGGTCTATGTGTAAAAATTTTGACTTTTTTGAGTGCACGTGCAAATCTGCTGAAAAAGCCTGTGGAAGTTTCACGGCGTTCGTACGATATTTGGCGACGCAAAAATGAGCGATTTCCCAGCTCGAGAGAATTCGGCGCGAGAGAAACGATGCCCCGTAACGCACATGAGAGCAATCCGGGCCAATTTCTCCCGTTTGATGGGGTCTATGTGTAAAAATTTTGACTTTTTTGAGTGCACGTGCAAATCTGCTGGAAAAGCCTGTGGAAGTTTCACGGCGTTCGTACGATATTTGGCGACGCAAAAATGAGCGATTTCCCAGCTCGATGGAATTCGGCGCGACAGAAACGATGCCCCGTAACGCACATGAGAGCAATCCGGGCCAATTTCTCCCGTTTGATGGGGTCTATGTGTAAAAATTTTGACTTTTTTGAGTGCAGGTGCAAATCTGCTGAAAAAGCCTGTGGAAGTTTCACGGCGTTCGTACGATATTTGGCGACGCAAAAATGAGCGATTTCCCAGCTCGAGAGAATTCGGCGCGAGAGAAACGATGCCCCGTAACGCACATGAGAGCAATCCGGGCCAATTTCTCCCGTTTGATGGGGTCTATGTGTACAAATTTTGACTTTTTTGAGTGCACGTGCAAATCTGCTGAAAAAGCCTGTGGAAGTTTCACGGCGTTCGTACGATATTTGGCGACGCAAAAATGAGCGATTTCCCAGCTCGATGGAATTCGGCGCGAGAGAAACGATGCCCCGTAACGCACATGAGAGCAATCCGGGCCAATTTCTCCCGTTTGATGGGGTCTATGTGTAAAAATTTTGACTTTTTTGAGTGCAGGTGCAAATCTGCTGAAAAAGCCTGTGGAAGTTTCACGGCGTTCGTACGATATTTGGCGACGCAAAAATGAGCGATTTCCCAGCTCGAGAGAATTCGGCGCGAGAGAAACGATGCCCCGTAACGCACATGAGAGCAATCCGGGCCAATTTCTCCCGTTTGATGGGGTCTATGTGTAAAAATTTTGACTTTTTTGAGTGCAGGTGCAAATCTGCTGGAAAAGCCTGTGGAAGTTTCACGGCGTTCGTACGATATTTGGCGACGCAAAAATGAGCGATTTCCCAGCTCGATGGAATTCGGAGCGAGAGAAACGATGCCCCGTAACGCACATGAGAGCAATCCCGGCCAATTTCTCCCGTTTGATGGGGTCTATGTGTACAAATTTTGACTTTTTTGAGTGCACGTGCCAATCTGCTGGAAAAGCCTGTGGAAGTTTCACGGCGTTCGTACGATATTTGGCGACGCAAAAATGAGCGATTTCCCAGCTCGATGGAATTCGGCGCGAGAGAAACGATGCCCCGTAACGCACATGAGAGCAATCCCGGCCAATTTCTCCCGTTTGATGGGGTCTATGTGTAAAAATTTTGACTTTTTTGAGTGCACGTGCAAATCTGCTGAAAAAGCCTGTGGAAGTTTCACGGCGTTCGTACGATATTTGGCGACGCAAAAATGAGCGATTTCCCAGCTCGATGGAATTCGGAGCGAGAGAAACGATGCCCCGTAACGCACATGAGAGCAATCCCGGCCAATTTCTCCCGTTTGATGGGGTCTATGTGTAAAAATTTTGACTTTTTTGAGTGCACGTGCAAATCTGCTGGAAAAGCCTGTGGAAGTTTCACGGCGTTCGTACGATATTTGGCGACGCAAAAATGAGCGATTTCCCAGCTCGAGAGAATTCGGCGCGAGAGAAACGATGCCCCGTAACGCACATGAGAGCAATCCGGGCCAATTTCTCCCGTTTGATGGGGTCTATGTGTAAAAATTTTGACTTTTTTGAGTGCACGTGCAAATCTGCTGGAAAAGCCTGTGGAAGTTTCACGGCGTTCGTACGATATTTGGCGACGCAAAAATGAGCGATTTCCCAGCTCGATGGAATTCGGCGCGAGAGAAACGATGCCCCGTAACGCACATGAGAGCAATCCCGGCCAATTTCTCCCGTTTGATGGGGTCTATGTGTACAAATTTTGACTTTTTTGAGTGCACGTGCAAATCTGCTGAAAAAGCCTGTGGAAGTTTCACGGCGTTCGTACGATATTTGGCGACGCAAAAATGAGCGATTTCCCAGCTCGATGGAATTCGGAGCGAGAGAAACGATGCCCCGTAACGCACATGAGAGCAATCCCGGCCAATTTCTCCCGTTTGATGGGGTCTATGTGTACAAATTTTGACTTTTTTGAGTGCAGGTGCAAATCTGCTGAAAAAGCCTGTGGAAGTTTCACGGCGTTCGTACGATATTTGGCGACGCAAAAATGAGCGATTTCCCAGCTCGAGAGAATTCGGCGCGAGAGAAACGATGCCCCGTAACGCACATGAGAGCAATCCGGGCCAATTTCTCCCGTTTGATGGGGTCTATGTGTAAAAATTTTGACTTTTTTGAGTGCAGGTGCAAATCTGCTGGAAAAGCCTGTGGAAGTTTCACGGCGTTCGTACGATATTTGGCGACGCAAAAATGAGCGATTTCCAAGCTCGATGGAATTCGGAGCGAGAGAAACGATGCCCCGTAACGCACATGAGAGCAATCCGGGCCAATTTCTCCCGTTTGATGGGGTCTATGTGTAAAAATTTTGACTTTTTTGAGTGCAGGTGCAAATCTGCTGGAAAAGCCTGTGGAAGTTTCACGGCGTTCGTACGATATTTGGCGACGCAAAAATGAGCGATTTCCCAGCTCGATGGAATTCGGCGCGAGAGAAACGATGCCCCGTAACGCACATGAGAGCAATCCCGGCCAATTTCTCCCGTTTGATGGGGTCTATGTGTAAAAATTTTGACTTTTTTGAGTGCACGTGCAAATCTGCTGAAAAAGCCTGTGGAAGTTTCACGGCGTTCGTACGATATTTGGCGACGCAAAAATGAGCGATTTCCCAGCTCGATGGAATTCGGAGCGAGAGAAACGATGCCCCGTAACGCACATGAGAGCAATCCCGGCCAATTTCTCCCGTTTGATGGGGTCTATGTGTACAAATTTTGACTTTTTTGAGTGCACGTGCAAATCTGCTGAAAAAGCCTGTGGAAGTTTCACGGCGTTCGTACGATATTTGGCGACGCAAAAATGAGCGATTTCCCAGCTCGAGAGAATTCGGCGCGAGAGAAACGATGCCCCGTAACGCACATGAGAGCAATCCGGGCCAATTTCTCCCGTTTGATGGGGTCTATGTGTACAAATTTTGACTTTTTTGAGTGCACGTGCAAATCTGCTGAAAAAGCCTGTGGAAGTTTCACGGCGTTCGTACGATATTTGGCGACGCAAAAATGAGCGATTTCCCAGCTCGATGGAATTCGGCGCGAGAGAAACGATGCCCCGTAACGCACATGAGAGCAATCCGGGCCAATTTCTCCCGTTTGATGGGGTCTATGTGTAAAAATTTTGACTTTTTTGAGTGCAGGTGCAAATCTGCTGAAAAAGCCTGTGGAAGTTTCACGGCGTTCGTACGATATTTGGCGACGCAAAAATGAGCGATTTCCCAGCTCGATGGAATTCGGAGCGAGAGAAACGATGCCCCGTAACGCACATGAGAGCAATCCCGGCCAATTTCTCCCGTTTGATGGGGTCTATGTGTACAAATTTTGACTTTTTTGAGTGCACGTGCCAATCTGCTGGAAAAGCCTGTGGAAGTTTCACGGCGTTCGTACGATATTTGGCGACGCAAAAATGAGCGATTTCCCAGCTCGATGGAATTCGGCGCGACAGAAACGATGCCCCGTAACGCACATGAGAGCAATCCGGGCCAATTTCTCCCGTTTGATGGGGTCTATGTGTAAAAATTTTGACTTTTTTGAGTGCAGGTGCAAATCTGCTGGAAAAGCCTGTGGAAGTTTCACGGCGTTCGTACGATATTTGGCGACGCAAAAATGAGCGATTTCCAAGCTCGATGGAATTCGGAGCGAGAGAAACGATGCCCCGTAACGCACATGAGAGCAATCCGGGCCAATTTCTCCCGTTTGATGGGGTCTATGTGTACAAATTTTGACTTTTTTGAGTGCAGGTGCAAATCTGCTGAAAAAGCCTGTGGAAGTTTCACGGCGTTCGTACGATATTTGGCGACGCAAAAATGAGCGATTTCCCAGCTCGAGAGAATTCGGCGCGAGAGAAACGATGCCCCGTAACGCACATGAGAGCAATCCGGGCCAATTTCTCCCGTTTGATGGGGTCTATGTGTAAAAATTTTGACTTTTTTGAGTGCAGGTGCAAATCTGCTGGAAAAGCCTGTGGAAGTTTCACGGCGTTCGTACGATATTTGGCGACGCAAAAATGAGCGATTTCCAAGCTCGATGGAATTCGGAGCGAGAGAAACGATGCCCCGTAACGCACATGAGAGCAATCCGGGCCAATTTCTCCCGTTTGATGGGGTCTATGTGTAAAAATTTTGACTTTTTTGAGTGCAGGTGCAAATCTGCTGGAAAAGCCTGTGGAAGTTTCACGGCGTTCGTACGATATTTGGCGACGCAAAAATGAGCGATTTCCCAGCTCGATGGAATTCGGCGCGAGAGAAACGATGCCCCGTAACGCACATGAGAGCAATCCCGGCCAATTTCTCCCGTTTGATGGGGTCTATGTGTAAAAATTTTGACTTTTTTGAGTGCACGTGCAAATCTGCTGAAAAAGCCTGTGGAAGTTTCACGGCGTTCGTACGATATTTGGCGACGCAAAAATGAGCGATTTCCCAGCTCGATGGAATTCGGAGCGAGAGAAACGATGCCCCGTAACGCACATGAGAGCAATCCCGGCCAATTTCTCCCGTTTGATGGGGTCTATGTGTACAAATTTTGACTTTTTTGAGTGCACGTGCAAATCTGCTGAAAAAGCCTGTGGAAGTTTCACGGCGTTCGTACGATATTTGGCGACGCAAAAATGAGCGATTTCCCAGCTCGAGAGAATTCGGCGCGAGAGAAACGATGCCCCGTAACGCACATGAGAGCAATCCGGGCCAATTTCTCCCGTTTGATGGGGTCTATGTGTAAAAATTTTGACTTTTTTGAGTGCACGTGCAAATCTGCTGAAAAAGCCTGTGGAAGTTTCACGGCGTTCGTACGATATTTGGCGACGCAAAAATGAGCGATTTCCCAGCTCGATGGAATTCGGCGCGAGAGAAACGATGCCCCGTAACGCACATGAGAGCAATCCGGGCCAATTTCTCCCGTTTGATGGGGTCTATGTGTAAAAATTTTGACTTTTTTGAGTGCAGGTGCAAATCTGCTGAAAAAGCCTGTGGAAGTTTCACGGCGTTCGTACGATATTTGGCGACGCAAAAATGAGCGATTTCCCAGCTCGAGAGAATTCGGCGCGAGAGAAACGATGCCCCGTAACGCACATGAGAGCAATCCGGGCCAATTTCTCCCGTTTGATGGGGTCTATGTGTAAAAATTTTGACTTTTTTGAGTGCAGGTGCAAATCTGCTGGAAAAGCCTGTGGAAGTTTCACGGCGTTCGTACGATATTTGGCGACGCAAAAATGAGCGATTTCCCAGCTCGATGGAATTCGGCGCGAGAGAAACGATGCCCCGTAACGCACATGAGAGCAATCCGGGCCAATTTCTCCCGTTTGATGGGGTCTATGTGTACAAATTTTGACTTTTTTGAGTGCACGTGCAAATCTGCTGAAAAAGCCTGTGGAAGTTTCACGGCGTTCGTACGATATTTGGCGACGCAAAAATGAGCGATTTCCCAGCTCGATGGAATTCGGAGCGAGAGAAACGATGCCCCGTAACGCACATGAGAGCAATCCCGGCCAATTTCTCCCGTTTGATGGGGTCTATGTGTACAAATTTTGACTTTTTTGAGTGCACGTGCCAATCTGCTGGAAAAGCCTGTGGAAGTTTCACGGCGTTCGTACGATATTTGGCGACGCAAAAATGAGCGATTTCCCAGCTCGATGGAATTCGGCGCGACAGAAACGATGCCCCGTAACGCACATGAGAGCAATCCGGGCCAATTTCTCCCGTTTGATGGGGTCTATGTGTAAAAATTTTGACTTTTTTGAGTGCAGGTGCAAATCTGCTGGAAAAGCCTGTGGAAGTTTCACGGCGTTCGTACGATATTTGGCGACGCAAAAATGAGCGATTTCCAAGCTCGATGGAATTCGGAGCGAGAGAAACGATGCCCCGTAACGCACATGAGAGCAATCCGGGCCAATTTCTCCCGTTTGATGGGGTCTATGTGTAAAAATTTTGACTTTTTGGAGTGCAGGTGCAAATCTGCTGAAAAAGCCTGTGGAAGTTTCACGGCGTTCGTACGATATTTGGCGACGCAAAAATGAGCGATTTCCCAGCTCGAGAGAATTCGGCGCGAGAGAAACGATGCCCCGTAACGCACATGAGAGCAATCCGGGCCAATTTCTCCCGTTTGATGGGGTCTATGTGTAAAAATTTTGACTTTTTTGAGTGCACGTGCAAATCTGCTGGAAAAGCCTGTGGAAGTTTCACGGCGTTCGTACGATATTTGGCGACGCAAAAATGAGCAATTTCCCAGCTCGATGGAATTCGGCGCGAGAGAAACGATGCCCCGTAACGCACATGAGAGCAATCCCGGCCAATTTCTCCCGTTTGATGGGGTCTATGTGTAAAAATTTTGACTTTTTTGAGTGCACGTGCAAATCTGCTGAAAAAGCCTGTGGAAGTTTCACGGCGTTCGTACGATATTTGGCGACGCAAAAATGAGCGATTTCCCAGCTCGATGGAATTCGGAGCGAGAGAAACGATGCCCCGTAACGCACATGAGAGCAATCCCGGCCAATTTCTCCCGTTTGATGGGGTCTATGTGTACAAATTTTGACTTTTTTGAGTGCACGTGCAAATCTGCTGAAAAAGCCTGTGGAAGTTTCACGGCGTTCGTACGATATTTGGCGACGCAAAAATGAGCGATTTCCCAGCTCGAGAGAATTCGGCGCGAGAGAAACGATGCCCCGTAACGCACATGAGAGCAATCCGGGCCAATTTCTCCCGTTTGATGGGGTCTATGTGTAAAAATTTTGACTTTTTTGAGTGCACGTGCAAATCTGCTGAAAAAGCCTGTGGAAGTTTCACGGCGTTCGTACGATATTTGGCGACGCAAAAATGAGCGATTTCCCAGCTCGATGGAATTCGGCGCGAGAGAAACGATGCCCCGTAACGCACATGAGAGCAATCCGGGCCAATTTCTCCCGTTTGATGGGGTCTATGTGTAAAAATTTTGACTTTTTTGAGTGCAGGTGCAAATCTGCTGAAAAAGCCTGTGGAAGTTTCACGGCGTTCGTACGATATTTGGCGACGCAAAAATGAGCGATTTCCCAGCTCGAGAGAATTCGGCGCGAGAGAAACGATGCCCCGTAACGCACATGAGAGCAATCCGGGCCAATTTCTCCCGTTTGATGGGGTCTATGTGTAAAAATTTTGACTTTTTTGAGTGCAGGTGCAAATCTGCTGGAAAAGCCTGTGGAAGTTTCACGGCGTTCGTACGATATTTGGCGACGCAAAAATGAGCGATTTCCCAGCTCGATGGAATTCGGAGCGAGAGAAACGATGCCCCGTAACGCACATGAGAGCAATCCCGGCCAATTTCTCCCGTTTGATGGGGTCTATGTGTACAAATTTTGACTTTTTTGAGTGCACGTGCCAATCTGCTGGAAAAGCCTGTGGAAGTTTCACGGCGTTCGTACGATATTTGGCGACGCAAAAATGAGCGATTTCCCAGCTCGATGGAATTCGGCGCGAGAGAAACGATGCCCCGTAACGCACATGAGAGCAATCCCGGCCAATTTCTCCCGTTTGATGGGGTCTATGTGTAAAAATTTTGACTTTTTTGAGTGCACGTGCAAATCTGCTGAAAAAGCCTGTGGAAGTTTCACGGCGTTCGTACGATATTTGGCGACGCAAAAATGAGCGATTTCCCAGCTCGATGGAATTCGGAGCGAGAGAAACGATGCCCCGTAACGCACATGAGAGCAATCCCGGCCAATTTCTCCCGTTTGATGGGGTCTATGTGTAAAAATTTTGACTTTTTTGAGTGCACGTGCAAATCTGCTGAAAAAGCCTGTGGAAGTTTCACGGCGTTCGTACGATATTTGGCGACGCAAAAATGAGCGATTTCCCAGCTCGATGGAATTCGGCGCGAGAGAAACGATGCCCCGTAACGCACATGAGAGCAATCCCGGCCAATTTCTCCCGTTTGATGGGGTCTATGTGTACAAATTTTGACTTTTTTGAGTGCACGTGCAAATCTGCTGAAAAAGCCTGTGGAAGTTTCACGGCGTTCGTACGATATTTGGCGACGCAAAAATGAGCGATTTCCCAGCTCGATGGAATTCGGAGCGAGAGAAACGATGCCCCGTAACGCACATGAGAGCAATCCCGGCCAATTTCTCCCGTTTGATGGGGTCTATGTGTAAAAATTTTGACTTTTTTGAGTGCAGGTGCAAATCTGCTGGAAAAGCCTGTGGAAGTTTCACGGCGTTCGTACGATATTTGGCGACGCAAAAATGAGCGATTTCCAAGCTCGATGGAATTCGGAGCGAGAGAAACGATGCCCCGTAACGCACATGAGAGCAATCCGGGCCAATTTCTCCCGTTTGATGGGGTCTATGTGTAAAAATTTTGACTTTTTTGAGTGCAGGTGCAAATCTGCTGAAAAAGCCTGTGGAAGTTTCACGGCGTTCGTACGATATTTGGCGACGCAAAAATGAGCGATTTCCCAGCTCGAGAGAATTCGGCGCGAGAGAAACGATGCCCCGTAACGCACATGAGAGCAATCCGGGCCAATTTCTCCCGTTTGATGGGGTCTATGTGTAAAAATTTTGACTTTTTTGAGTGCACGTGCAAATCTGCTGGAAAAGCCTGTGGAAGTTTCACGGCGTTCGTACGATATTTGGCGACGCAAAAATGAGCGATTTCCCAGCTCGATGGAATTCGGCGCGACAGAAACGATGCCCCGTAACGCACATGAGAGCAATCCGGGCCAATTTCTCCCGTTTGATGGGGTCTATGTGTAAAAATTTTGACTTTTTTGAGTGCAGGTGCAAATCTGCTGGAAAAGCCTGTGGAAGTTTCACGGCGTTCGTACGATATTTGGCGACGCAAAAATGAGCGATTTCCAAGCTCGATGGAATTCGGAGCGAGAGAAACGATGCCCCGTAACGCACATGAGAGCAATCCGGGCCAATTTCTCCCGTTTGATGGGGTCTATGTGTAAAAATTTTGACTTTTTTGAGTGCAGGTGCAAATCTGCTGAAAAGCCTGTGGAAGTTTCACGGCGTTCGTACGATATTTGGCGACGCAAAAATGAGCGATTTCCCAGCTCGAGAGAATTCGGCGCGAGAGAAACGATGCCCCGTAACGCACATGAGAGCAATCCGGGCCAATTTCTCCCGTTTGATGGGGTCTATGTGTAAAAATTTTGACTTTTTTGAGTGCACGTGCAAATCTGCTGGAAAAGCCTGTGGAAGTTTCACGGCGTTCGTACGATATTTGGCGACGCAAAAATGAGCGATTTCCCAGCTCGATGGAATTCGGCGCGAGAGAAACGATGCCCCGTAACGCACATGAGAGCAATCCCGGCCAATTTCTCCCGTTTGATGGGGTCTATGTGTACAAATTTTGACTTTTTTGAGTGCACGGTGCAAATCTGCTGAAAAAGCCTGTGGAAGTTTCACGGCGTTCGTACGATATTTGGCGACGCAAAAATGAGCGATTTCCCAGCTCGATGGAATTCGGAGCGAGAGAAACGATGCCCCGTAACGCACATGAGAGCAATCCCGGCCAATTTCTCCCGTTTGATGGGGTCTATGTGTACAAATTTTGACTTTTTTGAGTGCAGGTGCAAATCTGCTGAAAAAGCCTGTGGAAGTTTCACGGCGTTCGTACGATATTTGGCGACGCAAAAATGAGCGATTTCCCAGCTCGAGAGAATTCGGCGCGAGAGAAACGATGCCCCGTAACGCACATGAGAGCAATCCGGGCCAATTTCTCCCGTTTGATGGGGTCTATGTGTAAAAATTTTGACTTTTTTGAGTGCAGGTGCAAATCTGCTGGAAAAGCCTGTGGAAGTTTCACGGCGTTCGTACGATATTTGGCGACGCAAAAATGAGCGATTTCCAAGCTCGATGGAATTCGGAGCGAGAGAAACGATGCCCCGTAACGCACATGAGAGCAATCCGGGCCAATTTCTCCCGTTTGATGGGGTCTATGTGTAAAAATTTTGACTTTTTTGAGTGCAGGTGCAAATCTGCTGAAAAAGCCTGTGGAAGTTTCACGGCGTTCGTACGATATTTGGCGACGCAAAAATG
>NW_027614365.1:20000-22500 GCF_965212315.1 Lampetra planeri | reverse complement strand
CACACGGAGAGACACGGAGAGACACGGGGAGAGACACGGGGAGACACACGGGGAGAGTGAGACACAGGGAGACACACAGGGAGTGATGCTGGTGATGCTGATGATGATGATGATGGTAGTAGTGATGGTGGTGATGGTAGTGGTGATGATGATGGTGGTGGTGATGGCGGGTGGTGGCGGTGGTGATGATGCTGCTGCTGATGATGATGATGGCGGCGGTGATGCTGATGACGCTAATAATGATGATGATGCTGATGATGACGCTGCTGATGTCCACGTTGGTGAGCACCTGGCCAGGAGTTTGCTGAGGCTGAGCTGCGGGTGACCGTCCGTGTCCGTGGGGCTGCTCGCTGCGGCCAGGCCCAGCGCCTGCTGCCCCTGCTGCCCCTGCTGCTGCTGCTGCTGCTGCAGCATCTGCACGAAGTGCTGCATGTGCTGGAAGGCCTCCAGCTGCGAAGAGACGCAGAGACGCAGAGACTCAGAGACGCGGAGACGCGGAGACGCGGAGACGCGGAGACGCGGAGACGCGGAGACGCGGAGACGCGGAGACGCGGAGACGCGGAGACGCGGAGACGCGGAGACGCGGAGACGCGGAGACGCGGAGACGCGGAGACGCGGAGACGCGGAGACGCGGAGACGCGGAGACGCGGAGACGCGGAGACTCAGAGACTCAGAGACGCAGAGACGCAGAGACGCAGAGACTCAGAGACTCAGAGACTCAGAGACTCAGAGACTCAGAGACGCAGAGACGCAGAGAGAGACGCAGAGACGCAGAGACGCAGAGACTCAGAGACGCAGAGACGCAGAGACGCAGAGACTCAGAGACGCAGAGCGCAGAGACGCAGAGACGCAGAGACGCAGAGACGCAGAGACGCAGAGACGCAGAGACGCAGAGACGCAGAGACGCAGAGACCAGAGACGCAGAGACGCAGAGACGCAGAGACGCAGAGACGCAGAGACTCAGAGACGCAGAGACGCAGAGACGCAGAGACGCAGAGACGCAGAGACGCAGAGACGCAGAGACGCAGAGACGCAGAGAGACGCAGAGACGCAGAGACTCAGAGACGCAGAGACGCAGAGACGCAGAGACGCAGAGACGCAGAGACGCAGAGACGCAGAGACGCAGAGACGCAGAGACTCAGAGACGCAGAGACGCAGAGACGCAGAGACGCAGAGACGCAGAGACTCAGAGACGCAGAGACGCAGAGACGCAGAGACTCAGAGACGCAGAGACGCAGAGACTCAGAGACGCAGAGACGCAGAGACTCAGAGACTCAGAGACGCAGGACGCAGAGGACTCAGAGACTCAGAGACGCAGAGACGCAGAGACTCAGAGACGCAGAGACGCAGAGACGCAGAGACTCAGAGACGCAGAGACGCAGAGACGCAGAGACGCAGAGACTCAGAGACGCAGAGACGCAGAGACTCAGAGACGCAGAGACGCAGAGACGCAGAGACTCAGAGACGCAGAGACGCAGAGACGCAGAGACGCAGAGACGCAGAGACTCAGAGACTCAGAGAATCAGAGACTCAGAGACTCAGAGACGCAGAGACGCAGAGACGCAGAGACTCAGAGACTCAGAGACTCAGAGACTCAGAGACTCAGAGATCCAGAGACGCAGAGACGCAGAGACAGCAGAGACTCAGAGACGCAGAGACACAGAGACTCAGAGACTCAGAGACTCAGAGACCTCAGAGACGCAGAGACTCAGAGACGCAGAGACACAGAGACTCAGAGACTCAGAGACGCAGAGACTCAGAGACGCAGAGACTCAGAGACTCAGAGACGCAGAGACTCAGAGACTCAGAGACGCAGAGACGCAGAGACGCAGAGACGCAGAGACTCAGAGACTCAGAGACGCAGAGACTCAGAGACGCAGAGAGAACGCAGAGACTCAGAGACGCAGACGCAGAGACGCAGAGACAGCAGAGACCGCAGAGACGCAGAGACTCAGAGACGCAGAGACGCAGAGACGCAGAGACTCAGAGACGCAGAGACGCAGAGACGCAGAGACTCAGAGACACAGAGACTCAGAGACTCAGAGACGCAGAGACGCAGAGACGCAGAGACTCAGAGACGCAGAGACGCAGAGACGCAGAGACTCAGAGACGCAGAGACGCAGAGACGCAGAGACTCAGAGACGCAGAGACGCAGAGACGCAGAGACGCAGAGACACAGAGACTCAGAGACTCAGAGACGCAGAGACGCAGAGACGCAGAGACGCAGAGACTCAGAGACGCAGAGACACAGAGACACAGAGACACAGAGACTCAGAGACGCAGAGACTCAGAGACGCAGAGACGCAGAGACGCAGAGACGCAGAGACTCAGAGACGCAGAGACTCAGAGACGCAGAGACGCAGAGACGCAGAGACGCAGAGACACAGGTCAACTCGCCTAGCCTGCCAGCAGGGTCATCTACTCACTCAGCTACTCACTCATCTACTCACTCATTCACTCAGTGACTCACTCATCTACTCACTCAGCGACTCACCCACAC
>NW_027614365.1:0-12500 GCF_965212315.1 Lampetra planeri | reverse complement strand
CACACACAGTGACACACACACACAGTGACACACACACACACAGTGACACACACACACACACAGTGACACACACACACACAGTGACACACACACAGTGACACACACAGTGACACACACACAGTGACACACACACACACAGTGACACACACACACACAGTGACACACACACAGTGACACACACACACACAGTGACACACACACACACAGTGACACACACACACAGTGACACACACACACAGTGACACACACACACAGTGACACACACACAGTGACACACACACACACAGTGACACACACACAGTGACACACACACACACAGTGACACACACACACACACAGTGACACACACACACACAGTGACACACACAGTGACACACACACACAGTGACACACACACACACACAGTGACACACACACAGTGACACACACACAGTGACACACACACACACAGTGACACACACACACAGTGACACACACACACAGTGACACACACACACAGTGACACACACACAGTGACACACACACACACAGTGACACACACACACACAGTGACACACACACACACAGTGACACACACACACACACAGTGACACACACACACAGTGACACACACACACACACACACAGTGACACACACAGTGACACACACACACACACAGTGACACACACAGTGACACACACACAGTGACACACACACACACACAGTGACACACACACAGTGACACACACACACAGTGACACACACAGTGACACACACACACAGTGACACACACACACACAGTGACACACACACACAGTGACACACACAGTGACACACACAGTGACACACACAGTGACACACACACACAGTGACACACACACACAGTGACACACACACACACAGTGACACACACACATACAGTGACACACACAGTGACACACACAGTGACACACACAGTGACACACACAGTGACACACACACAGTGACACACACACACACACAGTGACACACACACAGTGACACACACACAGTGACACACACACACACAGTGACACACACACACACAGTGACACACACACAGTGACACACACACAGTGACACACACACAGTGACACACACAGTGACACACACACACACACACAGTGACACACACAGTGACACACACACACACAGTGACACACACACACACAGTGACACACACACACACAGTGACACACACACACACAGTGACACACACACACACAGTGACACACACACACACAGTGACACACACACACACAGTGACACACACACACAGTGACACACACACACAGTGACACACACACACAGTGACACACACAGTGACACACACACACAGTGACACACACACAGTGACACACACACACACAGTGACACACACACAGTGACACACACACACAGTGACACACACACACACAGTGACACACACACACACAGTGACACACACACACACAGTGACACACACACAGTGACACACAGTGACACACACACAGTGACACACACACACAGTGACACACACACACACAGTGACACACAGTGACACACACACACAGTGACACACACACACAGTGACACACAGTGACACACACACAGTGACACACACACACACACACAGTGACACACACACACACACAGTGACACACACACACAGTGACACACACAAACACACAGTGACACACACACACACAGTGACACACACACACACACAGTGACACACACAAACACACAGTGACACACACACACACAGTGACACACACACACACAGTGACACACACACACACAGTGACACACACACACACAGTGACACACACACAGTGACACACACACACACAGTGACACACACACAGTGACACACACACACACACACACAGTGACACACACACACACAGTGACACACACACAGTGACACACACACAGTGACACACACACACACAGTGACACACACACACACAGTGACACACACACAGTGACACACACACACACAGTGACACACACACACACAGTGACACACACACACACAGTGACACACACACACAGTGACACACACACAGTGACACACACAGTGACACACACACAGTGACACACACAGTGACACACACACACACAGTGACACACACACAGTGACACACACACAGTGACACACACACAGTGACACACACACACAGTGACACACACACAGTGACACACACACAGTGACACACACACAGTGACACACACACACACAGTGACACACACACAGTGACACACACACACAGTGACACACACACACACAGTGACACACACACACACAGTGACACACACACACACAGTGACACACACACACAGTGACACACACACAGTGACACACACAGTGACACACACACAGTGACACACACAGTGACACACACACACACAGTGACACACACACACACAGTGACACACACACAGTGACACACACAGTGACACACACACAGTGACACACACAGTGACACACACAGTGACACACACACACAGGTTGCGTTGGTTGCGTTGGTTGCGCTGGTTGCGTTGGTTGCGTTGGTTGCGCTGGTTGCGCTGGTTGCGTTGGTTGCGTTGGTTGCGCTGGTTGCGTTGGTTGCGCTGGTTGCGTTGGTTGCGCTGGTTGCGTTGGTTGCGTTGGTTGCGCTGGTTGCGTTGGTTGCGTTGGTTGCGTTGGTTGCGCTGGTTGCGTTGGTTGCGTTGGTTGCGCTGTTGCGCTGGTTGCGCTGGTTGCGTTGGTTGCGCTGGTTGCGTTGGTTGCGTTGGTTGCGTTGGTTGCGCTGGTTGCGTTGGTTGCGCTGGTTGCGTTGGTTGCGCTGGTTGCGTTGGTTGCGTTGGTTGCGCTGGTTGCGCTGGTTGCGCTGGTTGCGCTGGTTGCGTTGGTTGCGTTGGTTGCGCTGGTTGCGCTGGTTGCGCTGGTTGCGTTGGTTGCGTTGGTTGCGTTGGTTGCGTTGGTTGCGTTGGTTGCGTTGGTTGCGCTGGTTGCGTTGGTTGCGCTGGTTGCGCTGGTTGCGCTGGTTGCGTTGGTTGCGCTGGTTGCGTTGGTTGCGCTGGTTGCGTTGGTTGCGCTGGTTGCGTTGGTTGCGTTGGTTGCGCTGGTTGCGCTGTTGCGTTGGTTGCGTTGGTTGCGCTGGTTGCGCTGGTTGCGCTGGTTGCGCTGGTTGCGTTGGTTGCGTTGGTTGCGTTGGTTGCGTTGGTTGCGCTGGTTGCGCTGGTTGCGCTGGTTGCGTTGGTTGCGTTGGTTGCGCTGGTTGCGTTGGTTGCGTTGGTTGCGCTGGTTGCGCTGGTTGCGCTGGTTGCGCTGGTTGCGTTGGTTGCGCTGGTTGCGTTGGTTGCGTTGGTTGCGCTGGTTGCGTTGGTTGCGTTGGTTGCGTTGGTTGCGTTGGTTGCGTTGGTTGCGCTGGTTGCGTTGGTTGCGCTGGTTGCGTTGGTTGCGTTGGTTGCGTTGGTTGCGTTGGTTGCGCTGGTTGCGTTGGTTGCGTTGGTTGCGTGGTTGCGCTGGTTGCGCTGGTTGCGCTGGTTGCGCTGGTTGCGTTGGTTGCGTTGGTTGCGTTGGTTGCGTTGGTTGCGCTGGTTGCGCTGGTTGCGCTGGTTGCGTTGGTTGCGTTGGTTGCGCTGGTTGCGTTGGTTGCGCTGGTTGCGTTGGTTGCGTTGGTTGCGCTGGTTGCGCTGGTTGCGCTGGTTGCGTTGGTTGCGTTGGTTGCGTTGGTTTGCGCTGGTTGCGTTGGTTGCGTTGGTTGCGTTGGTTGCGCTGGTTGCGTTGGTTGCGCTGGTTGCGTTGGTTGCGTTGGTTGCGTTGGTTGCGTTGGTTGCGTTGGTTGCGCTGGTTGCGTTGGTTGCGTTGGTTGCGCTGGTTGCGTTGGTTGCGCTGGTTGCGCTGGTTGCGCTGGTTGCGCTGGTTGCGTTGGTTGCGCTGGTTGCGTTGGTTGCGCTGGTTGCGTTGGTTGCGTTGGTTGCGTTGGTTGCGTTGGTTTGCGTTGGTTGCGTTGGTTGCGTGGTGCGCTGGTTGCGTTGGTTGCGTTGGTTGCGCTGGTTGCGTTGGTTGCGTTGGTTGCGCTGGTTGCGTTGGTTGCGCTGGTTGCGCTGGTTGCGTTGGTTGCGTTGGTTGCGTTGGTTGCGTTGGTTGCGTTGGTTGCGTTGGTTGCGTTGGTTGCGCTGGTTGCGTTGGTTGCGCTGGTTGCGCTGGTTGCGCTGGTTGCGTTGGTTGCGCTGGTTGCGTTGGTTGCGCTGGTTGCGCTGGTTGCGTTGGTTGCGTTGGTTGCGCTGGTTGCGTTGGTTGCGTTGGTTGCGCTGGTTGCGCTGGTTGCGTTGGTTGCGTTGGTTGCGCTGGTTGCGTTGGTTGCGCTGGTTGCGTTGGTTGCGCTGGTTGCGCTGGTTGCGTTGGTTGCGCTGGTTGCGTTGGTTGCGCTGGTTGCGTTGGTTGCGCTGGTTGCGTTGGTTGCGCTGGTTGCGTTGGTTGCGCTGGTTGCGCTGGTTGCGCTGGTTGCGTTGGTTGCGTTGGTTGCGCTGGTTGCGTTGGTTGCGCTGGTTGCGTTGGTTGCGTTGGTTGCGCTGGTTGCGTTGGTTGCGCTGGTTGCGTTGGTTGCGTTGGTTGCGTTGGTTGCGCTGGTTGCGTTGGTTGCGCTGGTTGCGTTGGTTGCGTTGGTTGCGCTGGTTGCGTTGGTTGCGTTGGTTGCGCTGGTTGCGCTGGTTGCGTTGGTTGCGCTGGTTGCGTTGGTTGCGTTGGTTGCGTTGGTTGCGCTGGTTGCGTTGGTTGCGCTGGTTGCGCTGGTTGCGCTGGTTGCGCTGGTTGCGTTGGTTGCGTTGGTTGCGCTGGTTGCGCTGGTTGCGTTGGTTGCGCTGGTTGCGTTGGTTGCGTTGGTTGCGCTGGTTGCGTTGGTTGCGTTGGTTGCGCTGGTTGCGCTGGTTGCGTTGGTTGCGTTGGTTGCGCTGGTTGCGTTGGTTGCGTTGGTTGCGCTGGTTGCGCTGGTTGCGTTGGTTGCGCTGGTTGCGTTGGTTGCGTTGGTTGCGCTGGTTGCGTTGGTTGCGTTGGTTGCGTTGGTTTGCGCTGGTTGCGCTGGTTGCGTTGGTTGCGTTGGTTTGCGCTGGTTGCGTTGGTTGCGTTGGTTGCGCTGGTTGCGTTGGTTGCGTTGGTTGCGCTGGTTGCGCTGGTTGCGCTGGTTGCGTTGGTTGCGTTGGTTGCGCTGGTTGCGTTGGTTGCGCTGGTTGCGTTGGTTGCGTTGGTTGCGCTGGTTGCGTTGGTTGCGCTGGTTGCGTTGGTTGCGTTGGTTGCGCTGGTTGCGCTGGTTGCGTTGGTTTGCGTTGGTTGCGCTGGTTGCGTTGGTTGCGTTGGTTGCGCTGGTTGCGCTGGTTGCGTTGGTTGCGTTGGTTGCGCTGGTTGCGTTGGTTGCGTTGGTTGCGCTGGTTGCGTTGGTTGCGTTGGTTGCGTTGGTTGCGCTGGTTGCGTTGGTTGCGCTGGTTGCGCTGGTTGCGTTGGTTGCGTTGGTTGCGTTGGTTGCGCTGGTTGCGCTGGTTGCGCTGGTTGCGTTGGTTGCGCTGGTTGCGCTGGTTTGCGTTGGTTGCGCTGGTTGCGCTGGTTGCGCTGGTTGCGTTGGTTGCGTTGGTTGCGTTGGTTGCGTTGGTTGCGTTGGTTGCGCTGGTTGCGCTGGTTGCGCTGGTTGCGTTGGTTGCGCTGGTTGCGCTGGTTGCGTTGGTTGCGTTGGTTGCGCTGGTTGCGTTGGTTGCGTTGGTTGCGCTGGTTGCGTTGGTTGCGCTGGTTGCGTTGGTTGCGTTGGTTGCGCTGGTTGCGTTGGTTGCGTTGGTTGCGTTGGTTGCGCTGGTTGCGTTGGTTGCGCTGGTTGCGTTGGTTGCGTTGGTTGCGTTGGTTGCGTTGGTTGCGTTGGTTGCGCTGGTTGCGTTGGTTGCGTTGGTTGCGTTGGTTGCGTTGGTTGAGTTGGTTGCGTTGGTTGCGCTGGTTGCGTTGGTTGCGTTGGTTGCGCTGGTTGCGTTGGTTGCGTTGGTTGCGCTGGTTGCGCTGGTTGCGTTGGTTGCGCTGGTTGCGTTGGTTGCGTTGGTTGCGTTGGTTGCGTTGGTTGCGTTGGTTGCGTTGGTTGCGCTGGTTGCGTTGGTTGCGTTGGTTGCGCTGGTTGCGCTGGTTGCGTTGGTTGCGCTGGTTGCGTTGGTTGCGCTGGTTGCGTTGGTTGCGTTGGTTGCGTTGGTTGCGCTGGTTGCGTTGGTTGCGTTGGTTGCGCTGGTTGCGCTGGTTGCGTTGGTTGCGTTGGTTGCGTTGGTTGCGTTGGTTGCGTTGGTTTGCGCTGGTTGCGTTGGTTGCGTTGGTTGCGGTGCGTGGTTGCGTTGGTTGCGTTGGTTGCGTTGGTTGCGCTGGTTGCGCTGGTTGCGCTGGTTGCGTTGGTTGCGTTGGTTGCGTTGGTTTGCGCTGGTTGCGTTGGTTGCGTTGGTTGCGCTGGTTGCGCTGGTTGCGCTGGTTGCGTTGGTTGCGCTGGTTGCGCTGGTTGCGTTGGTTGCGTTGGTTGCGTTGGTTGCGTTGGTTGCGTTGGTTGCGTTGGTTGCGTTGGTTGCGCTGGTTGCGCTGGTTGCGCTGGTTGCGCTGGTTGCGTTGGTTGCGTTGGTTGCGTTGGTTGCGTTGGTTGCGTTGGTTGCGCTGGTTGCGTTGGTTGCGTTGGTTGCGTTGGTTGCGTTGGTTGCGCTGGTTGCGTTGGTTGCGTTGGTTGCGTTGGTTGCGTTGGTTGCGTTGGTTGCGCTGGTTGCGTTGGTTGCGTTGGTTGCGTTGGTTGCGTTGGTTGCGTTGGTTGCGTTGGTTGCGTTGGTTGCGTTGGTTGCGTTGGTTGCGCTGGTTGCGTTGGTTGCGTTGGTTGCGTTGGTTGCGTTGGTTGCGTTGGTTGCGTTGGTTGCGCTGGTTGCGTTGGTTGCGTTGGTTGCGTTGGTTGCGTTGGTTGCGCTGGTTGCGTTGGTTGCGTTGGTTGCGCTGGTTGCGCTGGTTGCGTTGGTTGCGCTGGTTGCGTTGGTTGCGTTGGTTGCGTTGGTTGCGTTGGTTGCGTTGGTTGCGTTGGTTGCGCTGGTTGCGTTGGTTGCGTTGGTTGCGTTGGTTGCGTTGGTTGCGTTGGTTGCGTTGGTTGCGTTGGTTGCGCTGGTTGCGTTGGTTGCGCTGGTTGCGCTGGTTGCGCTGGTTGCGTTGGTTGCGCTGGTTGCGTTGGTTGCGTTGGTTGCGTTGGTTGCGTTGGTTGCGTTGGGTTGCGTTGGTTGCGTTGGTTTGCGCTGGTTGCGCTGGTTGCGTTGGTTGCGCTGGTTGCGCTGGTTGCGCTGGTTGCGTTGGTTGCGTTGGTTGCGTTGGTTGCGTTGGTTTGCGCTGGTTGCGCTGGTTGCGTTGGTTGCGTTGGTTGCGTTGGTTGCGTTGGTTGCGTTGGTTGCGCTGGTTGCGTTGGTTGCGTTGGTTGCGTTGGTTGCGTTGGTTGCGCTGGTTGCGCTGGTTGCGCTGGTTGCGTTGGTTGCGCTGGTTGCGTTGGTTGCGCTGGTTGCGTTGGTTGCGTTGGTTGCGCTTGGTTGCGTTGGTTGCGTTGGTTGCGCTGGTTGCGTTGGTGCGTTGGTTGCGTTGGTTGCGTTGGTTGCGCTGGTTGCGTTGGTTGCGTTGGTTGCGTTGGTTGCGTGGTTGCGTTGGTTGCGTCGTTGGTTGCGTGGTTGCGCTGGTTGCGTTGGTTGCGTTGGTTGCGCTGGTTGCGTTGGTTGCGTTGGTTGCGCTGGTTGCGTTGGTTGCGTTGGTTGCGCTGGTTGCGTTGTTGCGCTGGTTGCGTTGGTTGCGTCTGGTTGCGCTGGTTGCGTTGGTTGCGTTGGTTGCGTTGGTTGCGTTGGTTGCGCTGGTTGCGTTGGTTGCGCTGGTTGCGTTGGTTGCGCTGGTTGCGCTGGTTGCGCTGGTTGCGTTGGTTGCGCTGGTTGCGTTGGTTGCGTTGGTTGCGCTGGTTGCGTTGGTTGCGTTGGTTGCGCTGGTTGCGCTGGTTGCGTTGGTTGCGTTGGTTGCGTTGTTGCGCTGGTTGCGCTGGTTGCGTTGGTTGCGCTGGTTGCGTTGGTTGCGTTGGGGTTGCGCTGGTTGCGTTGGTTGCGTTGGTTGCGCTGGTTGCGTTGGTTGCGTTGGTTGCGCTGGTTGCGCTTGGTTGCGTTGGTTGCGTTGGTTGCGCTGGTTGCGTTGGTTGCGCTGGTTGCGCTGGTTGCGTTGGTTGCGCTGGTTGCGTTGGTTGAGCGTTGGTTGCGTTGGTTGCGCTGGTTGCGTGGTTGCGCTGGTTGCGTTGGTTGCGTTGGTTGCGTTGGTTGCGTTGGTTGCGCTGGTTGCGTTGGTTGCGCTGGTTGCGTTGGTTGCGTTGGTTTGCGTTGGTTGCGCTGGTTGCGCTGGTTGCGTTGGTTGCGCTGGTTGCGTTGGTTGCGTTGGTTGCGCTGGTTGCGTTGGTTGCGTTGGTTGCGCTGGTTGCGTTGGTTGCGCTGGTTGCGCTGGTTGCGCTGGTTGCGTTGGTTGCGTTGGTTGCGTTGGTTGCGTTGGTTGCGTTGGTTGCGCTGGTTGCGCTGGTTGCGTTGGTTGCGTTGGTTGCGTTGGTTGCGCTGGTTGCGTTGGTTGCGCTGGTTGCGTTGGTTGCGTTGGTTGCGCTGGTTGCGTTGGTTGCGTTGGTTGCGTTGGTTGCGCTGGTTGCGTTGGTTGCGTTGGTTGCGTTGGTTGCGTTGGTTGCGTTGGTTGCGCTGGTTGCGCTGGTTGCGTTGGTTGCGTTGGTTGCGTTGGTTGCGCTGGTTGCGTTGGTTGCGTTGGTTGCGTTGGTTGCGCTGGTTGCGTTGGTTGCGTTGGTTGCGTTGGTTGCGCTGGTTGCGCTGGTTGCGCTGGTTGCGTTGGTTGCGTTGGTTGCGTTGGTTGCGCTGGTTGCGCTGGTTGCGTTGGTTGCGCTGGTTGCGTTGGTTGCGCTGGTTGCGCTGGTTGCGCTGGTTGCGTTGGTTGCGTTGGTTGCGTTGGTTGCGTTGGTTGCGCTGGTTGCGTTGGTTGCGTTGGTTGCGTTGGTTGCGTTGGTTGCGTTGGTTGCGTTGGTTGCGCTGGTTGCGTTGGTTGCGTTGGTTGCGCTGGTTGCGCTGGTTGCGTTGGTTGCGTTGGTTGCGTTGGTTGCGTTGGTTGCGCTGGTTGCGCTGGTTTGCGCTGGTTGCGTTGGTTGCGTTGGTTGCGTTGGTTGCGCTGGTTGCGCTGGTTGCGCTGGTTGCGTTGGTTGCGTTGGTTGCGCTTGGTTGCGCTTGGTTGCGCTTGGTTGCGCTGGTTGCGTTGGTTGCGTTGGTTGCGTTGGTTGCGTTGGTTGCGTCTGGTTGCGTTGGTTGCGTTGGTTGCGTTGGTTGCGCTGGTTGCGTTGGTTGCGCTGGTTGCGTTGGTTGCGTTGGTTGCGTTGGTTGCGCTGGTTGCGTTGGTTGCGCTGGTTGCGCTGGTTGCGTTGGTTGCGTGGTTGCGTTGGTTGCGCTGGTTGCGCTGGTTGCGTTGGTTGCGTTGGTTGCGTTGGTTGCGCTGGTTGCGCTGGTTGCGTTGGTTGCGCTGGTTGCGTTGGTTGCGCTGGTTGCGTTGGTTGCGCTGGTTGCGTTGGTTGCGTTGGTTGCGTTGGTTGCGTTGGTTGCGTTGGTTGCGTTGGTTGCGTTGGTTGCGTTGGTTGCGTTGGTTTGCGCTGGTTGCGTTGGTTGCGCTTGGTTGCGTTGGTTGCGTTGGTTGCGTTGGTTGCGTTGGTTGCGCTGGTTGCGTTGGTTGCGTTGGTTGCGTTGGTTGCGTTGGTTGCGTTGGTTGCGTTGGTTGCGTTGGTTGCGCTGGTTGCGTTGGTTGCGCTGGTTGCGCTGGTTGCGTTGGTTGCGTTGGTTGCGTTGGTTGCGCTGGTTGCGTTGGTTGCGTTGGTTGCGTTGGTTGCGCTGGTTGCGTTGGTTGCGTTGGTTGCGCTGGTTGCGTTGGTTGCGTTGGTTGCGCTGGTTGCGTTGGTTGCGTTGGTTGCGCTGGTTGCGTTGGTTGCGCTGGTTGCGCTGGTTGCGTTGGTTGCGTTGGTTGCGTTGGTTGCGTTGGTTGCGTTGGTTGCGCTGGTTGCGTTGGTTGCGTTGGTTGCGCTGGTTGCGTTGGTTGCGCTGGTTGCGTTGGTTGCGTTGGTTGCGTTGGTTGCGTTGGTTGCGTTGGTTGCGTTGGTTGCGCTGGTTGCGTTGGTTGCGTTGGTTGCGCTGGTTGCGCTGGTTGCGTTGGTTGCGTTGGTTGCGCTGGTTGCGTTGGTTGCGCTGGTTGCGTTGGTTGCGTTGGTTGCGTTGGTTGCGTTGGTTGCGCTGGTTGCGTTGGTTGCGTTGGTTGCGCTGGTTGCGTTGGTTGCGTTGGTTGCGTTGGTTGCGCTGGTTGCGTTGGTTGCGTTGGTTGCGCTGGTTGCGTTGGTTGCGTTGGTTGCGTTGGTTGCGCTGGTTGCGTTGGTTGCGTTGTGGTTGCGCTGGTTGCGCTGGTTGCGTTGGTTGCGTTGGTTGCGCTGGTTGCGCTGGTTGCGCTGGTTGCGCTGGTTGCGCTGGTTGCGTTGGTTGCGCTGGTTGCGTTGGTTGCGTTGGTTGCGTTGGTTGCGCTGGTTGCGTTGGTTGCGTTGGTTGCGCTGGTTGCGCTGGTTGCGTTGGTTGCGTTGGTTGCGCTGGTTGCGCTGGTTGCGCTGGTTGCGCTGGTTGCGCTGGTTGCGTTGGTTGCGCTTGGTTGCGCTGGTTGCGTTGGTTGCGCTGGTTGCGCTGGTTGCGTTGGTTGCGCTGGTTGCGTTGGTTGCGTTGGTTGCGCTGGTTGCGTTGGTTGCGTTGGTTGCGCTGGTTGCGCTGGTTGCGTTGGTTGCGCTGGTTGCGCTGGTTGCGTTGGTTGCGCTGGTTGCGTTGGTTGCGCTGGTTGCGCTGGTTGCGTTGGTTGCGTTGGTTGCGTTGGTTGCGTTGGTTGCGCTGGTTGCGTTGGTTGCGCTGGTTGCGTTGGTTGCGCTGGTTGCGCTGGTTGCGCTGGTTGCGTTGGTTGCGCTGGTTGCGTTGGTTGCGCTGGTTGCGCTGGTTGCGTTGGTTGCGTTGGTTGCGTTGGTTGCGTTGGTTGCGTTGGTTGCGCTTGGTTGCGTTGGTTGCGCTGGTTGCGTTGGTTGCGTTGGTTGCGCTGGTTGCGTTGGTTGCGTGGTTGCGTTGGTTGCGTTGGTTGCGTTGGTTGCGTTGGTTGCGCTGGTTGCGCTGGTTGCGTTGGTTGCGTTGGTTGCGTTGGTTGCGTTGGTTGCGTTGGTTGCGTTGGTTGCGTTGGTTGCGTTGGTTGCGTTGGTTGCGTTGGTTGCGCTGGTTGCGCTGGTTGCGCTGGTTGCGCTGGTTGCGTTGGTTGCGCTGGTTGCGTTGGTTGCGTTGGTTGCGCTGGTTGCGTTGGTTGCGCTGGTTGCGTTGGTTGCGTTGGTTGCGTGGTTGCGTTGGTTGCGTTGGTTGCGTTGGTTGCGCTGGTTGCGTTGGTTGCGTTGGTTGCGTTGGTTGCGCTGGTTGCGTTGGTTGCGTTGGTTGCGCTGGTTGCGTTGGTTGCGTTGGTTGCGTTGGTTGCGTTGGTTGCGCTGGTTGCGTTGGTTGCGTTGGTTGCGTTGGTTGCGTTGGTTGCGTTGGTTGCGCTGGTTGCGTTGGTTGCGCTGGTTGCGTTGGTTGCGTTGGTTGCCGTTGGTTGCGCTGGTTGCGCTGGTTGCGTTGGTTGCGTTGGTTGCGTTGGTTGCGCTGGTTGCGTTGGTTGCGTTGGTTGCGCTGGTTGCGCTGGTTGCGTTGGTTGCGTTGGTTGCGCTGTTGCGTTGGTTGCGCTGGTTGCGCTGGTTGCGTTGGTTGCGTTGGTTGCGCTGGTTGCGCTGGTTGCGTTGGTTGCGTTGGTTGCGCTGGTTGCGTTGGTTTGCGCTGGTTGCGTTGGTTGCGTTGGTTGCGCTGGTTGCGCTGGTTGCGTTGGTTTGCGTTGGTTGCGCTGGTTGCGTTGGTTGCGTTGGTTGCGCTGGTTGCGTTGGTTGCGGGTTGGTGTTGCGTTGGTTGCGTTGGTTGCGTTGGTTGCGTTGGTTGCGCTGGTTGCGTTGGTTGCGCTGGTTGCGTTGGTTGCGCTGGTTGCGTTGGTTGCGTTGGTTGCGCTGGTTGCGCTGGTTGCGTTGGTTGCGTTGGTTGCGTTGGTTGCGCTGGTTGCGCTGGTTGCGTTGGTTGCGTTGGTTGCGCTGGTTGCGTTGGTTGCGTTGGTTTGCGTTGGTTGCGCTTGGTTGCGTTGGTTGCGCTGGTTGCGTCTGGTTGCGCTTGGTTGCGTTGGTTGCGTTGGTTGCCGTTGGTTGCGCTGGTTGCGCTGGTTGCGTTGGTTGCGTTGGTTGCGCTGGTTGCGTTGGTTGCGCTTGGTTGCGTTGGTTGCGTTGGTTGCGTTGGTTGCGCTGGTTGCGCTGGTTGCGTTGGTTGCGTTGGTTGCGTTGGTTGCGTTGGTTGCGCTGGTTGCGCTGGTTGCGTTGGTTGCGTTGGTTGCGCTGGTTGCGTTGGTTGCGTTGGT